>NW_022196899.1:2295130-2380130 GCF_008632895.1 Mastomys coucha
CTTTTCCCTGGGGCATCAGGATTAGGTACCTTCTCTCCCACTAAGGCCAGATGAGGCAGTCAGTCCTCTACTACACTTGTGCAGGGGGCCACAGGCCAGCCCACATATGGACTCTGGTTGGTGGCTTAGTGTCTGGGAGCTCCCAAGGGTCCAGGTTAGTTGATAATACTGTTCTTCCTATGGAGTTGCCATCTCCTTCATCTCCTTCAATCCTTCCCCTAACTCTTACATAGAGGGGCCCCCTGACCTCAGTCCAATGGTTGGCTTTAAGTATCTGCATCTGTCTCTGTCAGCTGCTGGTAGAGCCTCCCAGAGGACAGCCACACTAGGCTCCTGTGCACAAGCACAACACGGCATCAGTAATAGTGCCAGAGTTAGGTGCCCACCCATGGTATAAAACTGTTACTTTATATGTAGTTTAGATAACCTAAACCAGACCGTGAGAACTTTTTTTGAGGAAAAAACAGCTTCAGTGACATTAGAGGGTGGTTTACAGCATGTTTGAGGGCAGAACATTATGAAATATTATTACATATTAATAACATTTTACTAATGTTTCTTTCAATATTTTTAAGGGAATAAAAGAAAGATAAAAGTTGGTTAAAGATATCATCTCAAAAGCTTTATTTCATATCTGGGTATTGCATGGCGATTATCGTTAACCTGTGCTATATACTTATAAACTGCTAAAAATAAATTTTAAAAACTCCTGTTACAGAATGGTATTTAATGGGATGAATATGCAACAGTGATTTATTCATTCCACACTGGACATAAGCTATACATTACTTTGGCCACCGTGTATGTGTGAAGAAGTAGATGGCCACCTTAGGCCTTATGTGGTTCATAAGAGACTAAAATATTATAGGTGAAAGGAGTATAAAAAGAAGATAAATTAGAGATTGAGAATTATACAAATATCCAAGCATCTATGAAGAGGAAAGATAAGTATTTTGATGTATCTAAGTTTGAGAGAGCAGTCTAAAAGAAATGACAATAGTGCGTCGGTATGAAGGACTACAGGGATGTCACAGAAATGAACATACATAGTCACTCTAACCAACCTTTACTCTAGAATCAGTATGGCGTGGGCCTGTCTGAGCAGAGGCAGACAAATTACTCTAGAGCATTCCCAGAATGACTCCTCGCTATTTACTTAGGTTCTACTCTGTCCCAAACCTAATCCAAACCCTATGTATTAACACTGATGTGTAAACTCAGCCTATAGGCTCAGGAGGCCCTCCTTTGATTTGATTGTACTGTTAACTCTAACGTTCACAGTTTTGTTTTCTGTCTCTCTGTCTCTGTCTCTGTCTCTTTGTCCTTCTCCCTCTCTCCCTCCCTCCCTCTCTCCCTCTCCCTGTCTCTCTCCCTCTCCCTCTCCCTCCCTCTCTCTGTCTCTCTCTCTCTGTCTCTGTCTCTCTCTCTCTCTCTCTCTCTCTGTGTGTGTTTGGGTATTTATGTGTATTTTGCACATATGCATGTGAAGAATTGGGTATCTGAGCATGTTTACTCATGCATTCTGAAGGTAGATTTCCTCATTCCCTTTAACCTATTATGTCACGGAGACATCATCTGTGAATGTCTGTTTATATATATATATATATAAATTAAACTCATCCCAGTCTGGCTGGACAATGAGCTTCAGGAATCTGGCTGTCTCTCACTCACACCCTCGGGATTGGAGCCCTTAGTTATTTTGTTAAATGTATATTGGGCATCCCAACTGTTTCTTTGTGTTTGTAAAACTGATCCATTGCTCCACCTCTGCTTTTCATCATTTTGAAGACTTATTTGTTTTTCTATTTACTATAATTCTTTTAATTTTGAGGTCACATGCAGTTATATTATCTTTTCCATTCATTTCTCCCAGCGAACTTTTCTCCTTACTGATTTTCAAATTCATGACATTTTTCACTGATTATTTTATATATGTACAAGCATATATAAAATAGAGTGCTAAAACTATTTCTGAACTTTGAGTCACAGTCAAATTTTGTACGTGAAATTTGATGTAATTCAAGCCTGAATAAAGAAGAAATTTCTGAAAAAGAGAGGTGTGATTGACTAAAAAAGAAACGTCCCTCCATTGGAGACTTTGTGCTCAGTTCAATGGACAGCTGTTAGCATCCACTTCAGTATTAGTCAGGTACTGGCAGAGCCTCTCAGGAGACAGCTATATCAGGCTCCTGTCTGTAAGCACTTCTTTGTATCCACTATATTGTCTGGGTATATGGGATGGATCCCTAGGTGGGACACTCACTGGATGGCCTTTCCTTCAGTTTCTGACCCAAACTTTGTCTCTATATTTCCTACCATGGGTATTTTGATACCCCTTCTAAGAAGGACCAAAGTATCCACATTGTGGTTTTCCTTCTTCTTGAGCTTCATGTGGTCTGTGAATTGTATCTTGAGTATTCCAAATATCTGGGCTAATATCAACTTATCAGTGAGTGCATGCCATGTGTGTTCTTTGTGATTGGGTTATGTCACTCAGGATGATATTTTTCTTGTTCCATCCATTTGCCTAAGAACCTCATGAATTCATCGTTTTTAATACCTGAGTAGTATTCCATTGTGTAAATGTACTACATTTTCTGTATCCATTCCTCTGTTGAAGGACACCTCTGTTGTTTCCAGTTTCTGGCTATTATAAAAAAGACACCTAGGAACTTAGTGGAGCATGTGTCCTTATTACAGGTTGAAGCATCTGCAGCTCCATTGAAGGAACAACAATATGAACCAACCAGTACCCCCAGAGCTCCCAAGGTCTAAATCACCAACCAACCAAAGAGTACACATGGAGGGACTCATGGCTCCAGCTGCATATGTAGCAGAGGATGGCCTTGTTAGTCACCAATGGGAGGAGAGGCTCTTGGTCTCATGAAGGCTTGATACCCCAGGGTAGTGGAATCCCAGGACAGGGAAGTAGTGTAGTGAGCAGGGAGAAGAAGGATGAAAGGGATGAATTGGGGGGAGGGGGGGTTGGAGGGGATACAATTTGCAATGAAAATAAAGAAAACATCAAGTTAAAAAATTATATGATATTTTTCATATACTGTACAGCATTTGAAACAGGTGTTCTCCAGGTTTACTCATTAATTACTAGCATTCAACACAGATTTTGTTCTCAATTGTGCATTACAATTATTGTCACAAAAACAAAACAAAACAAAGCAAAAAAGAAACATCCCCAGAGACTCACATATTTGCACACTTGGTCCCAGGTTCACTGCCTGCTTGAGAAGGCTGTAGAATCTTTGGAGGTGCAACTTAAGGGAGGAAGGAAGTCACTTGAGACAGGATTGAGAATTGAAAGCCTTGCCCCACATTTGGTTTGCTGCCTCTCCGCATGATGTCTGTGTGAGATTGCAGATGTGACTTTTGGCTCCATTCTCCTGTTGCCCTGCCTGCTGCTTCCTGCCATGATTGCCCCTGCCCATGAACACATTTTTCTCAGTGTAGTAAGCCAAAATAAACTCTTTCTCCCATAAGTCACTTTTGGTCATGGTGTGATAGCAATGAAAAACAACTAATGCCATAGACTCTTGTGAGTGAAGATAGAAAATAGCATTTCAGAAATCGTATTCAGTTGTTTAATGAGCATTTACTGTTAGCATGTCATCTTTCATTCGGTGTTCATTTTGTGCCAATAAACTAAATGCCATTGGTACAATTTATTACTTTATTTTATTTTTCAATATAAAATATAGTTTTATTAGATGTTCAATTAATACAGTAAAATAAATAATAACTAAGATTTATTTTAGATTTGCTTATGTCCTGTGCATATATGTGAATGTCTATGTGAATATATGCTATGTATATGAGAATGTATTTGCATGTTCACATCAGCAATTCACTTGGAGTATTTTCTCCTTTACTCTCAGCCTCCCACTTGAGCTCAGACATTACCAATTTGGCTAGTCTAGTTCACAGCCTGCCTTGTGTTCACTCATCTCTACTTTTATTTACTTACACATTGTCATATTTCTATACAAATGTTAAAGCCTGTAGAGAAAGTGACTTTCTGGCATTCAATACCAATTCTTAATTTTAATTAATTTGTAAGCCTGAATGTGAAGCTTAAGGTCTCGTGAATGCTAGACAAATACTTTACCAATGAGTTCTATTTTTACCAATCACCTCCTATATATTAGACATTGAAACATATACTTGTTCAAAAATGATCAATATCAATTTAAAGCTATACATCTACAATAAAAACAAAAATTTGCTATTGACAAAGAGGATGGGGAATGTTTTATAAATAGTAGACTTAGTGTCAGACATTAGTTCAAGCACTATGCATCATACCAATAAACAGATTATGTCTATGTACATGGTGAAAAACCAGAAAAGCACTGTAAGGCAAACTTTAAGCACATTGAGAAATTCTAGTAGGTTTATGTTAAAGGGCATGTAGAAAAAAACCTGTTTACATCAGACCAACCACTTCTAGTGAAAGAGTCAGAACATGACACAAATGGAAATATTTTGAGCCATAAACACAGAAGAATCCCGCTTGCTTTAGATACTGACAAAACTTATTAGGCAAACACATGCACATTCCAGACAACCACGGTTTTACTGAAGGAAATTATAAAACTGTAAAATCTATAAATTGTTTAGAAATGAATTGACAGGTACTTTCTGATCTACACAGAATGAAGCTGCTATGATACTTTTGAGAAAAGTCTGAATATTAGCCCTAACAAAGTTTATCTCTGATTTTGTTCATATTTATTTCTAGATTTCTTCTCTTATTTGAACGATATAGCATAACTACACAATTTTGCCCTTCTATTTCCTTCTTCTACAAACCATCATTCTTGCCAGTCTGGATAATATTACTATGCAGGTTTTCGGAGCTGATCATTTGGTATTAGATACTTAATCGGAATGTTCTTCCCTGAAGAAGTCTTTTTTTCCCCATTCAGCATTCCTTAGCCGCCAGTGGATCATTGTTTATAGCTGAGGCTTTCCACTGTACGCCTTGGTATGCCTGCTGTTGGTGAGGATTGAATTGATAATTTGTTCTTAAAATCTGAAACAGTTATTAGTACTTTTTTTTCTCAGTAAATTCACAAATGAAAATGATAGGAACTCAAAACTATTTTCCAATAAAATTAAATGATTAGGGAACAATGGGGACTAAGTGATGTGTGACAGGACCATCATTACGGTTATGAGGAGACACAGGAAGTACTATGTGGGCACCTGGTCCTAGGACACTGACAGATGAACTGGAACGAAGCACATTTGGAGATGGGTGTCATGTTCATCCTTCACTTTTGCCAATGATTCCAAGGGGGGAACTTAGAGCATTGAGGAGGGAGGTCTTTCTAGTAACGAAGTGGGTTGAGTCCATCTCATCTTAATAAAAAGCATGTGAGGATTCTGTGTGGATATGATGTTTTTTTTTTTTTTTTAAAATGAAAGACAGGGTTTCCTGGGAAAATCTTGGAGAAAGTGACCAATTTAAAAGTCCGGACTAGCAGCAGAGATATGGTTGAGCGTCAGAGCATTTGCCTTGCATGTATGAGATGCCGGGGGTTCGGGGGAAAGGGACCCTCAGCAGTGGTGGAGAAAGCAGATTACTGGAGCACATTATCAACCTTCAGTAAGTTTCTCTCTCACACACAGAGTGATAAAGAATAGGTGATGGATTGGGTGGGTGTAGGGATGAGACTTGTGGGGCGTAGAGAGGGTTGCGATATAAATGAAAACACTCATGTACTAAATTCTCAAATAATGGACAGAACCTCTGAAACTGTGAGCCAGCCCCAATTAAATGTTTTCATTTATAAGATTTGTCCTGGTCATGGTGTCCCTTCACAGCAAGAAAACTCTAACTAAGACAGTACCATACAGCATGCACACACACACTAACACACATATGATATATATATATATATATATATATATATATATATATCAGAAAAGTATACTAGAAAATGTTTTTAAGGTGTTTCAAGGTATTTTAAATATTTTAAAATATTTAAAGCTTTGAAGCTTTGTCTTCTACACAGCTGTAGCTGCATTCCTATTATTCTTTTACAAGGCTGGAATGGTTTTCTAAAGCTATTTTAGAAAACACCCTTTTTTTTTGAATTCCACACTTAGATATCTCTTGTCCTAGATATTCTCTTCCAAAATATTGATTCAGGGTTGTTGAAAATTAGACACTAAGTCGGAAAGCCAAAAAGCAGTTTCATGAGTTGATCTCCTTTATAGGACTTGCACTTACGGCAAGTCGCAAAAAGGAAGTAAAGAATAAGGGTGAAAAAATGCAAATTTACTTTTGTATTGTCTATTAATTGTATGTGGACACTGGAATTTTAATTCGATCTATCTGACTAGGACATTAATACGCTTTAGGCTGGAGAGAGATATGGCATGGAGGTATCTTGATGTGTCTGAAATTGGAAAACTGTTTTCTGACTCCTCTGTGTCTTCCTTAAAGTTCTCAATGAAATTACATTTTATAAACACGTCTTTAGAATAGATTTAGTCTACAGTACTTAACTTAGCGTGAGAATAAGATCTTTAGGCTTAGTGCCCACGCAGTAAGAATGCAGAGTTCAAAAGAATCCTTACCCTTAGACGAACATTTCAAACGTGTTATTCAATGCTTCAGGTTAAAGTAAATTTTTGCACATGCAAGAAATAAATTCTGCTTAGGTGAAATGCAGTATAGTAGGTTTCCTTTGTATAATTAATAAGTGGCCTTGAGAAATTAAAACTGCTGAGTACTAAAGAAAGCATGGTGGAGAGATATTTATCCAAAGAAATACTTATTTTTTTTTTATGCAATAGAAACCGCTTCAATTAAATGGTATCACATATTTAAACCTTCTTACTCTTTGATATTCTAGAGCATGTAATTATCTAGTTACACTATAAAATGAGCTTACCTAGGTACCAGGAGAAAGGATGCTTGAAACGAAAGAGGATCTTGAGTCCTCTTGTTGGATTCAAGAGGATCCAGAGCTGCATGGGACTACTTTCAAGAGATGATGGCGGCATCCCATTGAGGAAGGAGCCAGAAGCACAATGAAGTATTCCTTTTGCTGGTAATATAACAAGTGCTCTTTCAAGTATTGTAATCCATACATGAAAATATGTGTACAGTTATTTGCACATGACATTAGGCTTAGCTTATAAAAGTATTAAAGAGAAGCTTATGGAATCAATTTCTGCTGTTCCTTAAAAAAACCAGAGAGTAAGTACTCAAGGGTGGAGTATGTTGAAGACAGAGATCCAGACTGATGTTAAAGTACTTGGAATCCACTGCCACCTTAGCAGATTACTTCTCTTCCAAGAAGTGATGGTTTGCTCTGTACTTTGAAGATAGAGCTGTTCATCGGGATGAGATGTTAGATGCTACGGCATTGTGGGTGAATAGGCCTGGCCCAATATGCTGTCAATGACAACCAGATGTTATGAAGACAGGAAGTTTTCATTGACAGACTATGTAGCTGCCCGTTTTCTAACATCAGCAATAACGCTGTTAACCCCTGCAATTGAAAATGATAGACAGAAAACTAAACAGACTAGCTCACTTAGAAGATGTTTTCATATTTGCCCTTTGAAGCATTATATATCAAGTAGAACTTAACAACTCCCAAAACAAGTTTTGTGTTTTTAAAGGTTTCATTTTGATCCTTTGTTGTGGTAACACACAAGATAGGGATTATTGTCAGACTGACTCTAAGAAAACCGAGGCTCGGCTCTCAAAGCTCGGCAGCATCATACCTACTTTATTGTTAATACCTTTAGGATAAGGCAAAATATTATTTTGTTAGGATTACCTGTAATGATTTCTTCAAAAATCTCAGCCTTTCTAGTTCTATATTTGGCAAATATAGATATGGCCTTAACATAATTTGTAAGAAAAAAAGAGATTAATTTACAGCTGACAGGAGAGCTCATGCTTGTCCTCATCATAGCTCATGCTTCCTATTCTCATCATAGATCTACTTGCCATTTAATTGCCCCATTCTATGCTTATTTACTGAGTCTGAGTCTGTACTTTAGGCCAATCATCGAAGACTAAACAAAAAAGAAGACTGGGAAGTTGAAGGCTACACATATACATGCCAGTCTCATTATATCTGTAACAGTATAGAGCTGCTTTATATTTTGTAATCATGAAGTTCTATGGTTCACACTTGTCTTCACTCTCTCCTGAGATGTGTTAGAATTATTGTCTATATGATATGTGATATTTGTCATCAAATGATAAATGAATTTGGTTTTTTTTTTAGCTTACAATTTACTTAAAATATTTTTTATTTTTTTATTGGATATTTTTTATTTACATTTCAAATGTTATCCCCTTTCCCGGTATTCCTCCCCCCAGAAACCTCCTATTCTATCTCCCTCCCCCTATTTCTATGAGGGTGTTGCCCTTTCTAAGAAGAACTGAGGCACCCACATGTTGGTCTTCCTTCTTCTTGAACTTCATGTGGTCTGTGAATTTTATCTTTGGTATTCTGAACTTTTGGGCTAATATCCACTTATCAGTGAGTGCCATTTGTATTCTGTTGTGATTGGGTTACCTCACTTAGGATGATATTTTCTAGTTCCATGCATTTGTCTAAGAATTTCATAAGTTCACTGCTTTCAATAGCTGAGTAGTACTCCATTATGTAAGTGTACCACATTTTCTGTATCCATTCCTCTGTTGAAGGACATCTGGGTTCTTTCTAGTTTCTGGCTATTATAAATTATCCTGCTATGAACATAGTGGAGTACATATCCTTGTTATATGTTGGAGAACCTTTTGGGTATATGCTCAGGAGTTACCAGAGTCCTCAGGTAATACTATGTCCAACTGTCTGAGAAACTGCCAGACTGATTTCCAGAGTGGTTGTACCAGCTTCCAATCCTACTAGCAATGGAGGAGTGTTCCTCTTTCTCCATATTCTTGCCAGCATCTGCTGTCACCTGAGTGTTTTACCTTAGCCGATAAATGATAAATGAATTCTTGAGGTAATCTGTTTCAAATCAACTTTGCTCTCTTCACAGACTCGACCATACTGTCAGAACAGATCTATGAAAGAACTCTTTGACAAAACAAAAATCAGAATTTTTTAATTCTGTTATTGGTTTTAATATTAAAAATAGCATTGTGGAAAGGAGTTAAATGAGGGTTTTGAAAACACTCTAAAAACTAGAGTACCATTTAAAGAAGTAGTCATTTTGTAAGAACTAAATCTAATTTAGATTTCCTTTTTTTTCTCTGGGCTATTGGGATGATTTTAAGTTTAGGCTAGAAAACTACCCATTCCCAACATAACCATGCATGGAGTTGATTTCATAATGTGGACACTCCTGTGCAAACTACAGTGAAGTGTCTTTTAGAGACAGAACTGATGCTGGAAAGAGCTGTATTTTTAAGCATGGTACCTTTGACTCAAGACTTTTATTTCATATCCTCTTTAAAAAATAAAATCGTAAATTGGGAACATACCAACCCTTTCTCTAATTATCACAGGAAAATCTTGGTCACAGGTTAGTCCAAGGGATAGAGTCTCCCTCAGAACAAAGCTATGCAGAGTGATACAGTCATTTCAGACTCCCTCAGCAACTGCTCTTCTGAATATCATTTCACAGATCATCTCTGGGATCTATGGCTGCATAATGAAGAACAGTAGATATTTGTCAAAATAAGTGCTTACCAGGCATTAAAGGATTATATACCATTCAACTCAATCCTAATTCACTGACTTTTGACTTCATGCAAACTTCAGCAAACTTTCCTTCTGTGACATCACAGAGCTGAGAGACAGTAGTTTTGAAGTTCAAATCTGAAATCTGTAATTACAAAACCAACATTTATTCAATTATGTTATACTGGGAATTCCTGATCTTGTGCGAATTGATGGAATTTTTAAAGGAGGTTAAAACTCAGTATTTGCCATGGCCTTCCCCTCAAAAGGCTAAAACCCAATAATCAGTTACTTAGCAACCTTCTTAATGAAGGATTTCCATTTCTTCTCCATGCATTCTCTACATAGTACAGTGTTCTCCAATAGCCAATATCTGAAATGATTAAAGAATATTCTTCATATCATAACATGCTAAATGCTAAATTTCTGTTTCTATGAAACATATCTAACCCATCTAACGATTCTAGAAGTATAAATCATCCATACTTTCCCATGAAACAGATCTTACTCTCATGTCATTCCAATGTATCAGAGCATTTTTATGTGCTATCACTAGGATATGCTTTGACACAATAAACAGAATTTCCTGTATACCCCTGGTGAATTACAGGCTCATAATTTTTCTTCACATTTGGAAAATGAGTTAAGAAAGTATTAAAAAAGCTACAATGAGATTTGTAGTAGTATAATAATTAATAAATAATGTTTTCATTGTTTTGTATTCTGTAATATAATATTCCATGTACTAAAGCCTAAAAATATGAAAAAAATATGAATCTATAACAATAAATTTTACAAGGGATACTTTAAGTGAAACATTGATAAAATGATTTTAAATTGAAAAAAAATATTTTTTGTGATGCAAATTTCCTATAGCATTATTTCTGGGTAATAATAGTATATTACTAAAAAACTCTTAATTCAGTTTAACATGTAGCAGGCAATGCTGCCAATCCTGATAACAAGGCAACTCAGTCCAGCTATGATCAGACGACCTTTGATGAAAATGCACTGAAAATACATGAAGTTTAAATGCACACACACTTATATGTTATAAGCATTTTATCAAAAGTCTCCTGTTAAAAGTTATGTGTTTAAGATTTAATTTAAATATTGCTCATTTGTAAGTAATATTGTTGACATCATCAGTAAAAATAGCTTATCACATTCAAATTAAAAACCAGAACTATATACATAGGCAACAGTCTTGCTTTCTAAAGGTATACTGACTAATATTTATTAACATTTATTGGCACTTTTTAAGACCACAATGAGATATAATTGAAAATCCAGACAAATAAACAATATTCCTTTTCCTGCAGATACAACATCATACTGATGGTATAAATTAAAATAGAAAGAAATATATTTCTAGTTTGATTATTTTTGCAATGATTTGCTTTTGTGTATTGAGATTTTACATATATGTATATATATACATATATACACATATATATGCACATATATGAACTTATTCTTTACTGATGAATCTCCTTAAATTAAAAATAACAAAATAAAACACCAATGGTTTGGTCAGAAAACACAAGGATTTTCAAATTTCCTCATGGTCCTAAATGTTGTTATATGGTCAACTACATTTATGCTGAGGAGTACTTTCAAAGTTGCTGTTTGATTTTACAGAAAGATTTAGAGGTTCTTTGAAAATAACTGATACATAATCACAGCTTGGCAATTATTAAAAACTGACTTTGTAATCCTTCCTTCCTTATAATTTAGCACCAGCACGTATGACACCTCTGCACTGAGTTGCCAGTGTGGACCAAATGTATTATAGCGAGGAATGAGAAATATAAAGAACCCATAACGCTCATTTTGAGTCATGGTTATGCAGGTCATTTCTTAGATGAATAAACGGGGCATATAAAACCTTAATATCTGAGCCACATGAATCAATAACACTCTAACAAGAAAGGCTACATTCAAGAAATGGTTTTAGAGATTATGGAATAAGCAAAGAGAGAAGGTTCTATTAGTATTTATTTATCTGTTCATGTCTACCAATGTGTGCTGATACAGGCTTGCTGGGGCTAAGGGAGGATGCCTGGTGGCCTTCTCTGTCACACTTGACCTCATCCCTTGGTTATTGCACTGCATCTGTGGCTTGGGGCCTCCAAATAAGCTCTAGTGATTCCCATTTCCTCTCTTTGCTCAAAACACCAATTACATTCATGCGCAGCAACGTTTGTCTTTGTACGTGACTTTTAGAGACCCGTTCCTGAGTCTTCATGCTTTGTCAGAAAAAGTTCTTACTCACTATTGAAAATAGTCTTCTTGAGACATGAGGACTGCTATTGCTTTCAGGGCAAGCGGAGAAAGATGCTCACAGACTTGCTTTCTGCACTTCCACAGCACTGTATGGGTGGGCCGAAGATACCCCATAAAGAAAAGATGGGGATAACAGTAGTCTGGGTAGCATCAGGGACCACGTAGATGTTCAGTTGCTATGTGGAACTGGTCTTGCCCCTTGCCGGCTCCAAATCTCTGGTGCTCTTGATACCTGGCCCTTCTCACCTTCTGCAGGATTTAGAAGATTTGGCTACCTTGCCAGGGCATCACAGTGGAGCTGGTCTCTTACTGGGGGCACTGTTGGGAGCATGAATGTGGGAGGGCTGATCTGGTGTAGTCTGTCATGGGTTGGCTCTGACAAGGAGCCAGTTACAGCAGTTGGGAAAGGTATCCCGAGAGTCATGAGGGTTGGAGAGCTGCCCTTGCCTCTCAAAGGCTGCAGCATTAGGAAGAGTATGCCCTGGACCTTGACTAGGCAAGGCAGCAGAGTGTAGCTTGCTCTTGAGTCATAGGTATGGTTGAGCTTGCCCTGGCCCAAGGGCATGAGAACTGGAGAGCTAATCCTGCTTCCCATTTATAGCAGTATTGGGTAGCCCAACTGGACTAATGCTGGAGATGTAGATAGGGAGAAAAAGCTGGCTCCAACCCAGACTCAGATCCAGGTCTTTGGCCCATCCCCAAATCTACATCATCTGTGAACAGTTGCAATGAGTGAAAAGGTCAATCCTGTCATTGCAAAACTGCAGGATCTCAGTGACATGGGCAGCAAGAGGATAACAGGAAGAAATCCCCGTAAGACTCCAATTTGAAGGTGTCCCAGAAGCCAGAGACTTCGAACCAGACCAATGACTCATTGAGATGAACACTTGCAAGCGAAGATGTGTGGTCAGAGGAATAGATTGTGAGACACACTGGAAAACTAGAGTTTTCACAATGAGATGTTTGTGTTGTATACTTTGTCTGGTTTTCTTCCTTTCTGTTTGTGTGTGTGCGTGTGTGTGTGTGTGTGTGTGTGTGTGTGTGTGTGTGTGTGTGTGTGTGTGTGTGTGTGTGTGTGTGTGTGTGTGTGTGTGTGTGTGTGTGTGTATTTTACCAATGGAGGCATTGTAAAAAGAGAGCTGATATGGAGGGATGGGGAGATAAATGGGCCTGGTGTAGATGACGTGAAACTCACAAAGAATCAATGAAAAGTTAAAAGAAAATAGTTTTCTCTCATACAATGCACCCCAGTTACAGCTTCACCCCTCCATTTTTCCCATGTCCCTTTGCCCCCAGGTCCACTGTTCTCTTCAGACAAAAGGAGACCTCCAAGGGATAGCAGCCAAACACAACAGTAAAGCAAGACAAAAGCTCTCCTACAGAAGCTGGACGAGACAACCCATAGGAGGAAAAAAAATGTCTCAAGAGTAGGCAAAATGTGGAGCAGATCCAGGTGGGCCCTGTACTTGCCACTTTAGTTTTTGTGAGCCTGTGAGAACACTGCTTAGCTGATCCAGCATATACCAATACTTAAACATATATTCTAAAATAGTAGGATTGCAATGTATTTTGAAGCCTATTTTAGGAAAATTTCACATGGTGATATTTTCATATAATCTAAGCACTTTACATAACCTTGAGAGATCTAAGGAGACGTGGATACAAAAGGTGATTGAGAATCATGGCAATTTCTGAAACTGTCTGAAATAGAGGAGAAGACACTAAATAACTCACATCGCTGTCTAATCAGGATTTGTGTTCAAAAGGGGGAAGAGTCTTGAACAGTTCCTAATGAGGGGAATCACATGAGAGCAGACAGCTGGTGATTGGTACTTGCAGCAGGGGGAGTATAGATACTATTCTAGAGGGAAAACGTCTCGGAACTCAATAGTATTTACTCTAGCAACACACACAGATATACAACATAGAAACACATGTAAAATCTGTAATGATACTCCATTATTTAGAAATAGGTATATTATGCATACATAAAACCTCTGTTTTAAATCTTGACTCAGCATGTTTTCTACTGAGTTTCTATTATCAAGCAGTCTATCCTAACGTTCAAGTATAAAATAAGCTTTTCTGTCACTAATAAACCTAATCAAGAAACAAAGCAATGCGGAATGGACAAAATCATGTAGTGGTACTCACAAATGAGCAAAACATTCTGCTCAGTAGCTACATTAGTGGCATTTCATTTGTTAATCAGTATTCAGACTCATCATTTCTTTCTTGCTAAAGAACTCTGAGCCACAAATAGCTAAAGTTACTTAGGCAAGGGGCAGACATTTGAATTAAGTCTTTATTCTTATCAGCCCATTATGGCAGAAATGTATCCTTTAGTAAGATGGTGAAGAACAAAAACCATTTCATTGAAACCTGATTCACCAGTTCATACCTGCTAGTTAGCTGTTAAATGATAACACATCCTTATTTTTATATTCATTTATTTTGTAATTTGTATAGTGGCCAGACTGGCCTGAAACGAACCCTCTTCTTCAGCCTTTTGAATAGCGCATGGATATAATATATTTTTAAAGAATATATTTTCATCTTGTATGCAAAAATCCATGGAATCTAAAGCTATCCATTTTCTTCTTGAAATAGTGTCTTACTTTGTAGCCCAGACTATCCCTGGACACATGACCTCCTGAATGCATTTCATAAATATTAAAATTTCACACCACTATGCCAAAAGCTCAAAGCATGTAAAATATACTAGATTATCAATGAGATGTTATTCAATTAAAATTTAAAATATATTTGATTGTGTTTATGCTTTTTAATTCTGGATAAGTCTCAAATTCTAATCAACAGTTGCATAGACAAGGTCATACGTTAGCTGCATCAAAAAGTTTATAGTTGCCCTACACAGCAGACAAAGCAAGAGTCAAAGTGTCTTTCTTCTTGGGCTTGTGACTTATCTGGGTAAAAACAAACAGAAAAAGGATGTTGTTGCTATCATTGTTGATGGAAGAAACTTCTGTGAAGTGGGAGAGCACTAACTAGATTATAATGGAGAACATACTTCATTTTTTTTTTCTCTGAAAAGTACAAATCTCAGACAAATACTGATATGGGAAAAGGTATCCCATGTGGAATATGGGTAAGCTCACCTAGCCACAGAAAGTCGAAGTGGGATGAAGCTAGTGTTCTAGGAGTGAGAAGGCAGCTACCAATATGGCTTGGGAATCAGACAACAGCCCTATTGGAAAAATCCCATGGATTATGATTTGGTAAAAGAGTTGGTGGTTAACTCAAACTTCCCAGAGAAGATTGTAGAAGCACGTAACCCTAAGTTCATGTTCCCATAAGACTCTTAGTGAACACTATTTGGAGAATGAGCTCATGTGGGAAATGTTTCCTGGTGTGCTGCTTAGGGGAATGGTGTATATTTTTAACCCATGCTGTTTTCAGTGTTTATTTTATGATATATTTATCTAGCAGCGACAGAGCAAAATAGCTGCTCATGAACATTTAAATGCATTAATTTTTCTATAAATTAAGTGAATAGTATTGCTCATAATTTTAGATTAATATCAGTGTACAAATCCTATGTGGAAGTTCTACTGAAGATTTTCACATTGCCTATATTTTGTGTATATGTACTTTTACGGAGAAATATCTGTCTTTTTATGGTCAAGACATATTCAGGAAAAATAGTATGGTAATAAGTAAACACAACTTTTCTATTTTCCAAATATCATTGATTCATTGGAATATGCTAAGCTTTGTGCTGAGATTTGTGTGTGGATGTTCAAACTTGCTGGCTGCTATTTCCCCTTACACCATCCATCTCACACCAGTCCAACATGAGATACAGTTGCAGGTTTTGTCTGTGCCTCTCAACATGTGCGCAATGACTGTTCTCTCAGTAAGAGAGTGATCTCTTTATTCATCAAGTACATTATACTTGCAAGCTGGTCAGAGCATAGTCACTATTTGTGAATTGATGACTACTTGGTAAATTGATAAATTAATATAATGAAAATATACCCCAGTTATATAACAGTAGTTATTATATTTCTCTAAATGAATCTCTAAACCAGGTATGACTTATTGGACTATTTGTATAGCATGCTTTGAGCCTGTTTTGGAGTGATTGTATATATGAAAGCAACTTTATAGACAGAAAAAAATAGCGTGGGCTATTTGGTTTTAAACTTTATAACTTACAATTTGCCTTATGAAAAAAACCTTCCTTTTGGGAAATCTACAGTACAATGTGGTCACAGCATTGATTTTTTAGTCTATACTTCCCAAAACATAACTCAATGAGATTATTTCTCAGTTCAACACTTTCCCACTATAATACTTGTTTTTATCTTGTTCATTTTCAGTAGATTCTGTTCAATATTTTCTAGAAACCAATTTCACTTGTCATAATCTTTTTTCCTACTCTAAAATTTCCTCTATTTACTGTTGCTATTGATTGAAATCTTATAAACCAAAATAAATACACCAATTTATAGAATTTTAACTAAAAATAAGCAATCTCAACTTGGTAGCCATGAAACATATACATTTTCAAATATTAGATGAATACATACTTTTTTCACATATTATAAAGATTCTTAATGACTGTTGGAGGGTTGTATAGTAAAGGCTCCTTTGGAGGAATGCTTGGCAATAGGCTGACACTGTACATTATTTCTGTTTGTTTGGTTTGGTTTGGTTTGATTTTTTTTTTCTGTTTTTTTGAGACAGGGTTTCTCTGTGTGGCTGTCCTGGGCCTCACTCTGTAGACCAGGCTGGTCTCTAACTCAGAAATCTGCCTGCTTCTGCCTACAAAGCATTGGGATTAAAAGCAAGCTCCACTTCTGCCCGGCCACTATACATTTTGTAGAGAAAAATATTTCATCTTTTTAGAGCCATGGATCACATGCTATCCTTTCAAATGGCCAAATACTAATAATATTTAAGGATTTGTTTACCAAGAGAAAAAGTAAAAAATATTATAAAGATTCATATAATTAAAGAAAATGGATTACAATATTCTTACTGATGAAATTATTAATATATCTTAATAACAGACCAAAGGTTTTTCTGTAACTTGTCAGCTAAAGAGCAAGAAGTAGGTAATTTTTGAAATAGTAATTTTTAAACTTTTTAAAATTTTTAACTGAGATTTGTAGTTCTTTAACATTAACCGAATTGCAAACATTTGGCTGTAATGAATTTCCAAAACAGGCAGAGTCTGAATTTTCCTGAGCTAGTGACTACTCTGTGGTGGTGATCAGAAATTATGCAGACAAAAAAAAAAAAGAAATTATGCAGACACAGGTATACCAACCACTCCCTCATTACTCCTGTTATAGTTATAGTACATCAGCTTTGAACATTATTGCTATTATTGACCATTTAAACACATTTGTAACTTCAGCTATGATTTTTTCCTCCAATACTTAAATTATTGCAGAAGTATTTTATTGATTTAAAGATAATTTAATTTAATTGTGGATTTAATTAACCATTTATTTACATTTAATGAAGAATTGAACTATAATGCTCATTATAGTTTAATTCTGTAGATTCAGGGCCCAATTTCTGTGTTTTAATGATGTCACTGTATTTTCCAAGTTTTATAAGATTACAATCCTTTATTATATATTGAGTTTTGTATTAAGACATCTAATATAAAATTGCCTGCCATATTTTTAATAAATATTAAATGTGTACTTTAAAATAGTTCATCATTTGCATAATAAAATTTGAGCCACCTATAATTATGTTTTCTTGATATAATTACTTAACAAACCATCCATCCTATCAAGCTCTGAGTAAGATGTACTCCAGATCAAATGTGTCAATGGCTCTGTATTATATATTATGGATCAATTTGATTGGAGATTTAGAAATTCATATCTTCTTGTGGATGAAAGATTGTTACAAATTGTCCTTTTTATGTCTGCTTCTTTTCTTTCAGATTTTTTTCTGAAATATATCTATATCACAGTTATAAAAATGTTGGCTAAATTGCTATCTGCTATTATTAATAAACTTCTATATTTCACCTGTTTTTTTAGAGCATTGCAAAACTTGATTTTATTCAAAATATTACTTTTTGTGCATTTTGGGTTACTTTGACACATACAGTAATAATTGTCTTAATTTTGGGGTTAATATAGTATCTTAAAATCCATTTTCAATTTTCTTAATTAAAAAATCTTTCCCTTTTGCAAACTTTGGGTTTTTTTTTCATTTATCCTACATGAGATAAAACATTTTAATATTTTCTTTTTTCTGGAAGAAAAGTATTAATATATTCTTATATTTTTGTTCCATCCTATTTTAATACCATCTCCTAACTTTATTTTTCTATGTTTCCTTTGATGCTCTTTCCTTTGTTTTAATTTCAACATTCTGGCTGTGTTGATGTGATAGTCCTGATTAATACTGTTTATCTGTGGTTTACATGGTCCATCAGATTAGGAAAATCATTGCTCCATTTTAAAATCAATTCTGTATCATTCTACATAGTATCTTTCTGGAATAATGTGTATATTCAGATTAGAAAAATCAATTACTTCATTTATATACCTTTCTTTTTCTTCCTGATATCTTCTATTTTCTCTCCACATTAAGTTCAAATGGCTTAGGGGTTGACTCATTCCCACATTTTTTTCTTGTGTTTGTTTTAAATCTTAATCTCTGTTAAAAACTGGTTCCTTTTATTTTGTTTTCAGTGGTAAGAATTAATTTCTCCTTCATGTTCCTTTCATTTGAGTAAAACCAATGTTTTAACTTACTTTTATCTTATTCCTTTGTTATAAATTGAAAGGGTTAATTAAAGCCTTGGACCTGAGCTGACTAGTAAGAAGAGTTATGGGCCTAAGAATCCATTGAAAGCTGGCCCACATAGACCTGGGAATAAGCAAGCAAGTTGTTAGATATCATAAGAGCTGACAGGTCAAGAAAACATAAAACTATAAACATAGAGAAAAAAACATGTCTAGGCAAGCAAGGACATGTCCGGGCATGCAGGCACGTGCCTGGCAGGCTCGGAGTAATGGCCCATCCGGCCCCTTCGATATGGTTTGAGGTCAGCAGGAAGAAATTGTTGACTCAGGCCTGTACCACCCACAGAAAAACCACACATTGCCTTTTTAAGAAATTCCCACTTTAGACTGCATGTATTTTTAAATTAGCCAATCATGTATAGCCATACCAATTCCTTTGTTCTCCTAGAACCTTTTTCCTATATAAACCCCTAGCTTTTGAGCCTCGGGGTCGATTTCCCATCTCCTGTGAGAGTTTGGGAGTTGGCCTGGAGCTCCGCCATTAAATGCTGCCTCTTGCTTTTGCATCAAGCCAGTCTCTCGTGTTTCTTTGGGTGCGTACCTTCCCAAGACTTGAGTGAGGGTCTCCCTTCAGGGGTCTTTTAAAATCACTGTTTAAAAATTAATTTAGTTAATGCCAACATCTCATACTTTTTAAACATTCATCAGATTTCTTGTCATTTTCACTGAGTGAAAAGACTTTTTCACCAATTTGTCTTAGTCAGGGTTTCTATTCCTGCACAAACATCATGACCATGAAGCAAGTTGGGGAGGAAAGGATTTATTCAGCTTACACTTCCACATGGCTGTTGATCACTAGAGGAAGTCAGGACTGGAACTCAAGCAGGTCAGGAAGCAGGAGCTGATGCAGAGGCCATGGAGAGATGTTCCTTGCTGGCTTTCTTCCCCTGGCTTGCTCAGCCTGCTCTCTTATAGAACCCAAGACTTCCAGCCCAGGATGGCACCACCCACAAGGGGCCCTACCCCCTTGATCACTAATGGAGAAAATGCCCCACAGCTGGATTTCATGGAGGCACATCCCCAACTGAAACTCCCTTCTCTGTGATAACTCCAGCCTGTGTCAAGTTGACACACAAAACCAGCCAGTACAATTGACCCCTTGTCAACTTGACACACAAACACATCACTATTAAGCCTCAACCCTTACTTTCTTACTCATCCTCAAGATCTAAAGTCCCACAGTCTTTACATATTAAAAGTTCAGTCAATTTAAAATGTCCAATATCTTTTAAAATTCAAAGTCTCTTTACTGTGGTCTCCACTAAAATACGTTCTTCCTTCAAGAGGGAAAAATATCAGGGCACAGTCACAATCAAAAGCAAAACCAATGTCTGGGATCCAACTCACAATCTTCTGGGCTCTTCTAAGGGCTTAACCAGTCACTTCTCCAGCTCTGTCCTTTGCACACACAGCTTATCTTCTGGGCTCCAGACTCCTGTACTCCACTGCTGCTGCTGTCCTTGGTGGTCATTGTCTGGTACTGGCATTCCCAAAACACTGCTGTAACTAGGCTTTCGGTTCTGGGCCATCAATTGCAAACTAAGGTTGCACCTTCACTAATGGCCTTCACTGTGTCGAGCCTCAGCTGTTCTTCATGACCCCTTCATGCTGTCAAAACCAGTACCACCTGGGTGACTCTTACATGTTACCAAGTCCTGCTGCAGCACAAGGTACAACCTTGGCTATCTCTGGAGCACAGCCTCTTTGTGCTCTCAGAAAACACTTCCCAGAAGATGTCACCTCAATGATGTAGATATAATCATTGGACCTAAGCTCTCCAGGATCTGTCTACCCACTAATCTCTACATTACATCCACTTAGTTTTTTGTCATGAACTCTCTTTTCTATAAAAGGAGGTTTCTTATTAGAAGTGATAACTACACTTATCGATGGGCATAAGTATGAGCTTTAGAATGTAGTGATCAATTATGCTAGACTAGCAAAGTGGCAGTAGTAGATTCCTTTCTAATATTTGTATCAGTAAACCAAGAATGTTGGCTAGGATTTCTGTAAAAGAAATGATTTCCCTTCTCTTCAAACACACAGAAATACACACACACACACACACACACACACACACACACACACATGAATTCACACAGACATGCACAGATACACACACATTTACACATAACATGTATGCATGTGTATATGACTGTCATTGGTATTTGTGTGTAACAATATTTTTAAAACAAATGAGGCTACCAACTTGAGAGTATATTGGAGGAATACCTAGAAGGGACTGGGGGAAGGAAAATATAATATAATTATATTTCAAAACATATTTTTAAAGTTAAAAATATTTGTCAATGATTTGTAATTTATTCTAATGCTACATAATCATAGCTTTGAAATCAAAGAGGCTCCAAATACTGTCGCTTCCAATGGGAAAGTTCACCCTTTTACTAAGATGGTGGACAACACACAACTAAACCCTTCAGTCTGATACTGATGGCCCTACATCTTTAGCCAGGATTCTTCAATTGCCTCATTATCCACATCTAGCCCATTGCTACTGTCAAGTTCCTTTGCTAGAAGGACTTAAACTTGGCTATTATTTGCTCTCATTAAAGTGACATAAATTAGCTGCAATTTATGCATATTAAGAAAGTATTTTTCCATGATAATATTCAAGTCTCTCAATTGGGTTAACTTAATACTAATTGGTGAATATCATTTAACTCAGACACTAAACTTAAATTGTTAGTGATAATGTGTGTGCCTATATCTGTGTTTAATCAAGCAGATAAATATCTAAAAAAGACAAGGTGAGTTAGCAATGAACTGCAGTTTGTAAACGTAACCCAGAACATGGCAGTACTCATTCTTTTAATTCTGCTTTGGACAACTACACCTGTGAAGGTTTGAAAAGTGACAAGGAAGCTTGCTTAGGCAAGACTACTAATGTGAGAGGAGCCACAGCATCTCCCATATATGGAAGTCCTTTGGAAATAATTCTCATGAAAGACAGAACCAAATACATACACATTTTCATTTACTATTTCCTCTTCATTTCCATAGAAAAAGTTTTTTCTGTTCATAATGTGGTGATCTTTTTCACTTTTAATCTTATGAACCCTGCATAATTTCTTATCCAGTCCCACTTTCATAGACTTATCCTTCTTACTATGAACTTCAAAGATTTTCATGCATAAATATATTCTTTTTTCTTTTCTTTTTTTATGAGATATTTTCTTTATTTACATGCCATGTGATTTTTCTTTTCCCAGTTTCCCCTCCCAGGAACAAACAAACAAACAACAAGCAAACAAACAAAAACAACAAGAACAAACTCCTGTTGCCTCCCCTCTCCCCCTGCTTGTCACCCTACCCTCTCCCACTTACTGGCCCTGGCATCCCCTACACTGGGCACAGAACCTTCACAGGACCAAGGGCCTCTCCTACCACTGATGACTGACTTTGCAATCCTCTACTATACACACGCTGCCAGAACAACCAGTCCTACCATGTATACTCCTTGGTTGTTGGTTGAGTCCCTAGGAGTTCTGAGGGTACTAGGTAGTTCATATTGTTGTACTCTGGTTTCTCTTCAGATCGTATAAATCTTTAGCCTTTTACATTCTTTTTTCAAAGGAAAAATAGCATCTTCTGGCATGTGGGCATGATGTTACCTCTGACCCACACTCACATATACACATAAATACACATGGTAAATCAGAAGTGTATGTGTGTGTGTGTGTGTGTATACATACATACGTTGTTACACATACATACATACATACATACATATTCTTAAATGCCTCTTTATCCTCCTATTTCCCCCAGTCAATAACTTTTTCCTACTCCTGGTGAAGGAGATGTAGATATGTCCTTACTTATCAACTTCCTCAGGTGTCTAATTCTCACAGACAACTGAAATCTCTTTAATATCAACATGGACGATTCACTTATTAGCTGCGACCCACTAGATACTTATTCTTGGTACAGAATTAATTTATAGATTTCCTTCAACACATTTCCAGTGTCCCTGTCTTCCTTTTCTTTTTTACCTATCAAGACACACTTACTCTTTAGTTATTTTCTATTTTTTTTCAAACCTTTCAGTAATAACCTGTTTCTTTTACAATCACCATATGCTTTCATTTTCCTCACCACAGTGACAGTTATGACTGGGATCAGGCATCTTGTGATGGAAACTTGATGCTATCTCTGATGCATTATTATGAAGCTCAAAAACTCAACCTACGAGGATGAGGCCCAGTTGTTCTGGAGTTATAAAGACAAACTTTTAGAATGTTCTTAAGGACTAGGCTCATTTAGTAAAGTTGCACGAACAGGTTTTCCTGAAGATCCATGATTTCATTAGCTCTGGATAATTGATTAGGTTTCCGATCCCACCCCCCCCCCCAAAATGATGGCTATCTTGTTAAATAGCTCTTAAATCTAATTGGAAAGCTGTTGGTTACTGCCAAGGTATGACTACCAACACCGTACTCTTAGGGTTACTATGGCATGCTAGTACTGTAATTCATATGCATTCTATATAGGCAGGAATGGCATTTGTTTCATTCCTTTGTAAGCGGGCATCTCAACTTATGCTGTGATGAAAAAAAAAAAGAAAAAAAGTCCTATATGAAACATTTACAAATATATCCAGCATCGAAAGCTGAATAAATTTTGAGGAAGAGGCAAGAGACTTATTGTAAGAACCAGAGGATCAGTGAATTTGCTGTGGGATTCTTTTGTCTTCTTTTATGTCAGAAGCTCCACCCATAAAAGATCACCAACATGACCACCTATACATGAGTTGAACAAGGACAGAAATGGACATGATAAAGTGGATAGATCAAAGCCCTACAAGGCCTCAACCATACACAAATAAGTACAGGTAGCTAAGGACTGATGAGAGCGGGAGCAATAGCCTTCCCTGAGAAAAGCACACGGATTAGTTATCCAACACCAAATGATCAGCCCTTAAAATGAACATGTAAGTGACATTGTTCAGACTGAGCATGTTGTATCTATGTATTTGGGAATGTACATGTTATATATATATGTCTATTTAATAATTAATGGGAAATTGTATATGAACATTACAGAGAGTAAGAACATTTTAAGAAAAATTAAATATGGAAAGGAAAGTGAGAAAGTATATAATTATGTTGTCAAAACAAAACAAAACAAGAAATAAAAAACTTCAAAATTTTATTACACTTATTGGCTATGTGCATGTAATGACTGGCAGAGTGAAACATTGGAGAATAACTCATAGGAGAGGAATTTGCCCTTCATATATGTGGATTCAAGAGTCAGAACATTAAGCTTGGAAACAAGTACCACTACCTGCTATGTCATCCCACTGGCCTAGAAATCAAATCATAAAAGGCAATAATTAGTCCATTGACTTCACAGAGCTGGAATAAGGATCAAACCAAGCTGTGCAAAGAGTTTGAGAATGAAGGAATTTATGAGAAATGAATGTTAGATATCACCTTAGTTATTATTGCTCAATAGTTAATACATTATAACCTCATATTTTGATGAGCATTGCATCTAATTTCCTGGTTTATTTTGACAGATCTGTTAATGGAAGTGTTCTCTACCTCTGCTATCTAATGTGGTGGCTATAACTCACACCCTGGTTTGTGTTTGAACAGTGGATAGTGTGAATAAGGATGTAGATTTTTAGTATCACTTGAGTTTGAATACTATGATTTAAGTAAAACATCTGTTTTATTTTGTAAAGCCAGGATCTGCTCTATTGACAGCACAGCTCAAGATTTTTTTTGCAAATTTCAAACATATCTGAAAACATGCTTACTTGTCCATTGCAGATCATGCTTCTTTTCTGAATTTCTTCTTTTTCTTAATGGCATCACCATCTACCACAGCAAAATGTTCAGATGTTATGTGATGTATTAGAATTCATTCTGAAGTGAAAGGGGCATGACCTTTGAATCAAACACACCTGGCTTCAAACAGGGCATCTCCATTTCCTTGCCATATGACCTTGGGCAAATTAAATAACCTGTGGGTTTCACATTTTTTCATTTGTAAAATAGAAATATATATGTGTATCACACAGGGCTATTATGAAGATTAAGTGGCATAGCATATGCAAAACACCTGGCATAGTTCTGGGCATAAAAAGCATATATACTTCATAAATATATATTACTTCTTATTTTCCTCTCCTTCAAACGGAGGAACAGATCCAATTGATCTGAAGCTGGGGTATTTTTGAGTCTTTCTCTTCTTTCTAATCCTATTGAATAAATTCCTATTAATCTTCTCATCAAAATTTCCACTGTACAGCCTCTTAATCAATACCCCCCCCCCACACACACACACACATACACCCGGATCTCTTTGAGGAACCACTTGTTTCCAATTTATTCTCTAAATTTCCACAAGTAGTTTTCCAAAGCTGGTTCAATATTTCATTAATCATTGATTCATCTCTCTGCTGCCCATGGACATAATGCCATATAACCAAAGTATATTTTTTACATGTGTAGTATCATGAACAATATTATCATACAAATACACTGAATTGTGGGCTTTTGGGTCCACAAACATTTTAAGAATACATAATTGAGATTCTTATTTACTTAATGTCATCTTTTAAAATGTGATGCTAAATACCTATCTATGATATATTGATATGTAGTTAAGGTTGCATTGAGTAATTTATTCTTGAGAACAATTGTCACTTTTTGTAGGATGGATAGACACCAACAGGAGAGAATTTGGGATGTAAATCCTAAGTGTATAGCTCATCCCAATGCTTTTAACGCAGTTATGGAAATCAAATTCACAGCTTTATGGACACTGTCACTGAACTATATCCAAGGGCATTATATTTTATATGTACATCTTGATCATATCTAACACCTAGGGGATTTCTAAGTAAAAAGTATTTCTGAGTATTGATGTAATAACAAATAGAAATATTCATTAAAATTATAAACTAAAAGCATTGTATGAATAAACACACAAATTTATTTATATGTAATTTAGAATATATATGTACACACATATACATATGTGTTTATTCACACACACACATATATATATATGTATACACTATATATTCTAAATTAGTTCTTTGCTCAGAATTGTGTGTATCCAAAGATATCTACAATGTGTATCAATTACAATATTTATTGCAAATGTTTCATTATATAGAAAAGTCAAAATCTATACTTACTTCTATGCCCAAGCATTACACATCATCAATGCTCAAGTTCTGTATAAACATTGAAACTACAAGTCAGACAAAGTTCCAGAATAACTCCAGGATCTCAGATGGCTACAACTTTCTGCAACTTTTCGAAGCACAATACTTTGTTATGACAACCTTATAGAATATCATCTTTGCATTTACTGCACACCCATTTATGTTTTGAATCTACATGATTTCCTAGATACTAAATCTGTGAGATCCATTTACCTTTCTCCAAGTAACAAGGGTTCTCCGCTTTGTCTCTTCATTGCACAGCAGAATTGTCATAAGCATTCAGGTTTGTAGTATACTTCGTATAAATTCTAATATTCATCTACTTTACCCTTGTTGTTCATTTCCAGTTATTATTTCGTTTATTACTCTCAAGAGTACAAATATTCTAATATATATGTTCTCTCATTCTCTTTAAAGTATTTACCTGTTCAATTCCAATACAGAGGATAAGTATATTTTGCTCTAGGTCCTCTATCACAGTGAGTAGGAATGTTCCTATTTTACATTTTTGAGTTTTGGTTGCTTACATTTTTTTACAATCAGTGATTCACCTTTGTGAGTTGAAATTTCACATAGTTCTGCTACTGTTTCATCCTTTCACTAGCTGCTGCGGTAACTATCATGCCATGTGACCATTGTCAACGGGAAGGTTCATTTTCTGCAATTCTTTCTCAATACCATAACGACCAATTTATTGGTTTATTTTCTTTTTTTACTTTTTGCCTTTCAAAATATACAAGACATCATGTAGTGTGAAATGAGTCTTTTTATCATTAAATGTAAGGTAACTACTAACTGTGGCATGTTTTCCTCTTTTGTAATTTTTGTTTGATTAAAGTAAGTTCTAAGTTCGATATAGTACACTTTCAGACATTTTTGTTAATAAAGTCATAATAATAATTAACACAATAAGTTCTTCAAAATATTTCAGGCTTTATTTTATTTTATTTTTTATTATTTGCATTTCATTGTTTTAAATGTTACATTTATTTCTATGAATGACCCATATGGAAATGATTTGTGAGAATTAGGTAGTTACAATACATGGTGGATTGTGAATATTTGGATGTGAATATTTGGATGTGAATATTTGGATGACTCACCACCATTCAATGAAAAGATAATACTTTTTCTTTTTTTTTTTTTTTTTTTTTTTTTTTTTTTTTTTTTTTTGCACTAAGTCTGCTTTTAATAGCGGCGCAATAGAGAGTACAAGATTTTACTAATTGCAGCTCATAGAAGGATGCCAATTGACTAGAGCAAATAACCTCAAAATAGAAATATTCCCAGAGCTGGACCACAGGCTGTGGAGCCCGCTCAGTACATGATAGAGATGGCCTCTTGTATTCTGTAGGGTGGATGACTATTGACACACCCCGCCACTGTGATCAGAGCATGGGGAGACCCTATCTTCAGATGGTCTCACCTGTGCCTTTCGTTGGATGGGAGATGGGAAGAAACGTGCTTCCTCGAGCACTCTTTTATTAATACATGTTTTGTTTCAGTAGGACGCCATCTATGAAGCCTGCGGGAGCCCTCCTGGGTATTTCTAGATTGTGTTATGTACATGTGTGCTTGATAGCTTCTCTTCTCATAGCACTGTTTGACTTACTGTTAGAATTCCAGTAAAGTATCCTTTCCCACATTCCTTGCCAACAAACCCAGTTAGATCCTGAGTCCTCTGCAAACATCTGGTTTTAAAATCTGGAACAGTCCTGAAAGGGGGAAAAAAAAACCTACTTTCTGAATTCTGGGCTTCATGACAATAGTTCCCATGTCACGGGGCTGACCCTTCCATGCTGTGGCCCTCAGAGGAGCAGGCCATGGAAGGCACTGCATGTTCACTCTCTTCCTGGCATGGGCCTCCTTCAGACTGTAGATGCATCACATAGTAACCTGCTCTGGTCCAGTCGTCCCTCTCAGATCCTTCTTACTAGAGCCATCCCCGCTCCTCAGCGCTGTTGCCTGTGCGGTGTGGCCTCTGAATGGGATGCAGCGAAGGGGACAAGCAGGAGGCTATGGGTGCACACTTAAGGCACTTCCTCTTCATCTACATGGCAGGTCGTCCCACCCCCATCCTCCCACCCCGTCACCCCTCCATCCCCCGGCACTCTCCAGAGTAGGTGACCCAAAGGCAAATCCTGGCTCTTTATTCAGACAGCTTGCAAGCGAGGAAGATGACTCACCTGCACCTTCATTATTCAAGCTTGCCTGTCTCTCTAGTATGACCATGTAGCATGGGAACAATGCCCAGGCTCTCTAAATAAATACTAGTGCATTGTTTTTCCTAGAGGTGCCTCTGCTCGTGTTTCTACACCACACCAATCTTTCCAGTTCCGATGATAGAATGCGGGCCCCCTGGCAGGACTGGGGTGCCCGTAGGCATGAGTTACATCCTCACTCTATCAGGCAGCTTGCACTTCGTCTGCACTGACCACTGCCTTGGTTATGGGGGCTGCAAAGAGCTAGCAGTTAAGCTGATAATACACAAGTTCGTAACAGTTACTAGGTATTTCTTGACTTTGAGAACTGCACAATATCCTCTATAGCATTTGGGGTACAGACTAGAAGAAAATAGATATGGAAGTGACATTCTCCCTCAAAATTCAAATGTAAAATGGAGACCACAACTGGGAAAGGCGCTTAACTTCCATGGTCTTTAGAATGGGCTACTGTTCTGTTTCAAGGGAGAGCATTTCCATAGACAGACATCTACATACTAAGAGGTAGTACGGCAATTACCTTCAGTGCAACACTGAGTCAAGCTTCCTATACTTAGGGAGAAAACTTAGTTTTTTTTTTTTTTGTATGTTTGTTTTTCATGGAAACTAGATATTCTTTACTAGTTTATTGAATTAAAAAAAAAAATAAGATCCCGCATTTTTAAGAGGCTCTTTACATACAGTACAGCATCTAGCTGACATGTGGAGATCGGTCAGTTGAGATTTCCTCATCCACTGCCAGGACGTAGATTTGATGCCCTCTCAAAAGAATCCCCTAAAAGAATCCTATAAAAAAAAAATTGCTCCCAAGCCCCTCCGAAATCACAATAGTGCATCAAAAACCCAAGTAACCAGCTGCCTGCTGAGCCGATACTCAAATATAGACTGAAAGCCAACAGGCATTTTTTTTTTCTGTGTGCAACTTTTAAAAACAAATCATTAAGTTGATATAATCCAATGTGCACAGTGCTGTCCCTTCACAGAAGGCAAGAAACTGCCGGAGCATCATGTCGGAGGCTGGCCTCGGTGCTGTAGGCTGTGAAAGTGAGCCTCCTTCAGGGTCTGATTGATGTGGAAGTAAGGGCCTTGGCACAGTGCAGACTGCTCAGGCATCGGCTGGGGGATGCTGGGGCAAGATCCAGGGATGATGTGGCTCAGGCTGCTCTCTGGCCCATTGGCCCTGTCTGGGCTGTTGATGCTGCTGCTGCTGCTCCCACCACTGTCGCTGCTCAAAGACTCTGTGTCCCAGGAGTCCTGGAAGATGGGGTTCCTACTGTTCCTTTTGGTCTGGGGAGGAGTGTGGTTGTCATCATCATTCCTATTTCTTCTCCTTTTTCTGGGGAAGAGGCGCTCGCTCATGGCAGCTGGTGAAGGCGAGTGACTCGGCGCCACCCTGCGCCGACAGTAAACAGAATTGTGTCATAATACTTTTTCATACGCACTCTTTCATACATCAGTGTGTACTGGCACAAAAGTATATTCTGTCTAGAGGTCAATGTTGAGGTTTTTTTTTTTTCTTCATTATTCTCTACATTATTTTTTGAGTCAACATTTTTAAACTTGGAGGTAGCTAATTTGGATGCACTTGTGGAACAGAAAACCCCAGATCTCCCAACATCTCTGCATTCCTAGTGATAGGGTTATCAGAGGATGCCACCACTCTGGGAGTTGACCTCGGCATTTTATGCATGCTCAGCACATTGCCAGCAGAGTATGTCCTTAACTCAAGTCTTGTAAATATGAAAATGATTTTTCATAGTGTGGTTTCTAAAAGCTTTGAATTTCTGTATGTGGGTTAAAATTAACTTGCTAATCTTGAAATTATATCTTCTGGAATTGTCAATTTTCTGTGATGTAATAATCAAATGGGACATGGGTTAGCATTTTAGAATAGTGTATCGGTCTCAACACATGATACAGCTATTTCCTTAGTTCTTGTTAATTGATAGTGTTTAGTACTATAATTGATAGTTATAAATTGATTTCTTTATAGTAACCTGGGTGAATTCACTTAGTGCGATGGTTCTAAGCTGGTGGGTTATGACCCTTAGGCAAAGCTCTACTCTAAAAGTATTTGCTTCTCAATTCAAAACAGTAACAAAATTACAATCATGAAGTAGCAACGAAAATAATTTATGGTTGAGATCACAACAACATGGACAATTGTATTAAAGTGTTGATGCATTAGGAAGATTGAACAACACCAAATATAAAAATACATCTGACAATTAATTATATTCAGGTATTTTACATAGAACATATTGCTTAAACATTCTGACAACATTAATTTTCTGTTTCAAAATTTAGAATTGAAATGACATTTATCTGTTTTATTGGGTGGACCAAGAAGAACTCTGCAACTATACTTTCAAACAAGGATAGGAGACTTAATTGATTATGAGATTTAATGTAGATATTTTTTAACAGTTATGACCGAATGTTTCTATGCAGTCAAAATTTAATAAATGTAGCCTAGGAGAGTTTCAAATATTTTTGAGAGTTTCAAATTTTTGCTGACTACTTTTACATAATTTACTGAGGATAAAGTCAACTACATTTCCAGTTTATTCTTATTCACATGATTTTCAGCATGATTCTATTTATGTGTGATGTAATGTTTATTATTTGTATGTTGAACCAACCTTTCTTCTCTGGAGTGAAAACAAAAGACCACGTTGTATAATTTTTGCATTGTGTTTTTATTTGAAACAATTTTATCTAAAATTTTTGTGTCTACCTTGATCTATATCACTATATTAGTTCATAATTATATATATTATTGTACAATTTTCTCCTCATAGTCATTATTTTGTTTGCCTCTGCTCCTCCCATTTTCCTCTTTCTCATCATCCTCTTACTCCTTTTTGTGTTAATTTATTTTTACACTCCATATTCTATTCCCCATCAGCTCCATCCACCCTCCCACTGCTCCATATCCTATACCTCTTCCCTACTGCCTGTCTCCACGTGGATGCCACCACCCCACTACCCCACCTGACCTTTAAACTCCCTGAGGCCTCCAGTCTCTTGAAGGTTAGGTGCATCATCTCTGAATGAACACAGACCCAGAAGTTCTCTGTTGTACCTGTGCTGGGGGCCTCATATCAGCTGGTGTATGCTGCCTGTTTGGTGGTCCAGTGTTTGAGAGATCTCAGGGGTCCAGATTTAATTGAGACTACTGGTCCTCCAACAGAATCACCCTTCTCCTCAGCTTCTTTCAGTCTTTACTAATTCAAAAACAGGGGTCAGATGCTTCTGTTCATTGGTTGGGTACAAATATCTGCATCTGACCCTTTCAGATATTTTTTGGGTCTTTCGGAAGGCAGTCAAATTAGGTCCCTTTTTGTGAGTGCACCATAGCCTCAGTATTAGGACCTCCCCTTTAGTTGGATCCCATTCTGGGCCTGTCCCTGTTATTGAAGGCCAGCCTTAGGCCATGGTGATCTGATAGGATGGGTGGGATTAGTTCAACCTTCTTATATTCATTGAGGGTTGGTTTTTGACTAATTATATGTTCAATTTTGGAGAAGGTACCATGAGGTGCTGAGAAGAAGGTGGATTCTTTTGTTTTAGGGTGAAATGTTCTATAGTTATCTGTTAAATCCATTTGGTTCATAACCTCTCTTAATTTCATTGTGTCTCTATTTAGTTTCTTTTTCAATGACCTGTCCATTGGTGAGAATGGAGTGTTGAAATCTCCCACTATTATTGTGTGGGTTTCCATGTATATTTCGAATTTTAGTAAAGTTTCTATTATGAATTTGGGTGCTCTTGCATGTGGGGCATAGATGTTCAGAATTGAGACTTTGTCTTGGTAGATTTTCCACTTGGTAGATGGTTACGAAGTATCCTTCATCACAATTGATAATTTTTGGTTGAAAGTCTATTTTATTGGATATTAGGATGGCAATTCCTGCTTTTTTCCTGGGACCATTGGCTTGGAAGACCTTTTTCCATCCAAAATATTCTAGGACAAAACCAAATACAAACAGTATCTATCTACCAACCTACCACTATAGAGGATCCTGGAAGGAAAACTTTAACACAAGGAAGATACCTTCACCAAAGAAAGGACAAGATATTAAGCATCTCATAACAAAGTCAAAAGCAGAGAGCCACAAGCACATAAAGCCACCTAGAAAAACACAAATATCAGGAACCAACAGCCATCTCTCTTTAATATCACTCAATATTAATGGATTCAACTACCAATAAAAAGACATAAGCTAACAAACTGGATACGCAAACAAGATCCAACATTTTGTTGCATACAGGAAACACACCTCAATAACAAAGTCACTATCTCAGAGTAAAAGGATGAAATTTTGACTTCTTCCTTTCCAATTTGTATCCCATTGACCTCTCTCTGTCATTTAATTTCTCTTTAGAACATCAAGTACTATATTGAATAAATAGGGAGAGAGTGGACAACCTTGTCTAGTCCCTGATTTTAGTGAGATTGCTTCAACTTTCTCTTCATTTAGAATGGTGGTGGCAAATGAATTGCTCCATATTGCTTTTACTGTGTTTAGGTATGGGCCTTGAATTCCTGATCTTTCCAAGACTTTTAACATGAAGGGGTGTTGAATTTTGTCAAACACTTTCTCACCATCTATGAAATGATCATGTGGTTTTCTTCCTTTGAGTTTGTTTATATAGTGGATTATATTGATGGATTTCTGCATATTGAACCATCACTGCATTCCTGGGATAAAGCCTACTTGACCATGAATGATGATTGTTTTGATGTGTTCTTGGATTCAGTTTGCCAGAATTTTATTGAGTAATTTACATCAATATTTATATGGGGAAATTGGTCTGAAGTTTTCTCTCCTTGGGTCTTTGTTTGGTTTAGGTATCAGAGTAATTGTGGCTTCATAGAATGAATTGGGTAATGTGCCTTCTGCTTCTATTTTGTGGAATAGTTTGAAGAAATTGATATTAGGTCTTCTTTGAAGGCCTGGTAGAATTCTGCACTAAAACAATTTGGTCCTGGGATATTTTTAGATGGGAGACATTTAATGACTGCAGCTATTTCTCTAGGTGTTATGGGACTGTTTAGATTGTTTATGTCATACTGATTTAACTTTGGTACCTGGTATCTGTCTAGAAAATTGTCCAATTCATCCAGACTTTCCAGTTTTGTTGACTATAAGCTTTTGTAGTAGGATCTGATGGTTTTCTGGATTTCCTCAGTTTCTGTTGTTATGCCTCTCTTTTCAGTTCTGATTTTCTTAATTTGGATATTGTCTCTGTGCCATCTGGTTAGTCTGGATAAGGATTTATCTGTCTTGCTGATTTTCTCAAAGAACCAGCTCATTGTTTTGTTAATTCTTTGTATAGTTTGTTTTGTTTCTATTTGGTTGATTTCAGCCCTGAGATTGATTATTTCTTGCCTTCTACACCTCTTGGGTGTATTTGCTTCTTTTTGTTCTAGAGCTTTCAGGTATGATGTTAAGCTGCTAGTGTAAGTTTTCTTCAGTTTCTTTTTGGAGGCACTCAGAGCTATGAGTTTTCCTCTTAACACTGCTTTCATTGTGTATCATAAGTTTGGAATAATATGTCTTCATTTTCATTAAATTCCAAACATCTTTAATTTTATTCTTTATTTCTTCTTTGACCAAGTTATCATTGAGTAGAGCTTTATTCAATTGCCACATGTATATGGACTTTCCATTATTTTTGTTGTTACTGAGGATCAGTCTTAGTCCTTGGTGATCTTTTAGTATGCATGGAATTATTTCAACCTTCTTGTATCTGTTGAGGCTTGTTTTGTGCCCAATTATATGGTCAGTTTTGAAGAAGGTACCATGAGGTGCTGAGAAGAACTTATATTCTTTTGTTCTAGGATTAAATGTCCTACAGATATCTGTTAAATCCATTTGGTTCATAATGTCTGTTAGTTTCACTGTCTGTAGTTTCACATGTCTTTAGTTTCTGTTTCCATTATGTGTCCATTGTTGAGAGTGTGGTGTTGAGGTCTCTCACTATTATTGTATAATGTACAATGTGTGCTTTCAGCTTTAGTAAAGTTTCTTTTATGAATGTGGGTGTTCTTGTATTTGGAGCTTAGATGTTTAGAATGGAGAGCTCATTTTGGTAGATTTTTTTTCCTTTGATTAGTATGAACTTTCCTTCCTTATCTTTTTTGATAACTTTTGGTTGAAAGTCAATTTTATTTGGTATTAGAATGGCTACTCCCATTTGTTTCTTGGGATCATTTGTTTGGAAATTTTTTTTCCAGCCTTTTACTCTTAGTGTCTGTCTTTGTCACTGAGTTGCATTTCCTGTATGTAGCAAAATTCTGGGTCCTGATTACCTGTCCAGTTTGTTAGTCTATGTCTATTTATTGTGGAATTGAATCCATTGATGTTAAGAGATATTAAAGAATAGTGATTTTTGCTTCTGTTTTTGTTTTTGGGGTTTTGTTGTTGTTGTTGTTGTTGTTGTTAGAGGTAGAATTATGTTTGTGTGGCTATCTTCTTTTGGATTTGTTAAAAAAGAATACTTTATTGCTTTTTCTAGGTTGTAATTTCCCTAATTTATTGGACTTTTACATCCATTATCATTTGTAGGACTGGATTTGTGGAAAGATATTGTGTAAATTTGTTTTTGTCATGGAATATCTTGGTTTCTTCATGTATGGTAATTGAGAGTTTTGCTGGGTATAGTAACCTGGGCCGGCATGTGTGTTCTCTTAGGGTCTGTATGACATCTTCTAGCTTTCATAATTTTGTTGAGAATTCTGATGTAATTCTGATAGGTCTGCCTTTATGTGTTACTTGACTTTTTCCCCTTACTGCTTTTAATATTCTTTTTTTGTCTTGTGCATTTGGTATTTTGACTATTAAGTGACAGGAGGAATTTCTTTTCTGGTCTAATCTATTTGGAGGCTTCCTTTAAGTTTATGGGCATGTCTTTCTTTAGGTTAGGAAAGTTTTTATCTATAGTTTTTTATTTGTTTGTTTTTTTAAATAGCATTGGATTTATTTAGTTTTATTTTTTACATCAAATATATAAATTATATTTAGTATTTTGAGAATCAAATAATACATAAAAATTTCTTTAACTTTTATATTTATGCCATTTCATACCCTAAAAGTACCATTAATGAATATTTAATACTATCAAAAGCTGAGGATCCTGTATCTACTGTTGAATATTAATTATTTCAAAATATACACAATATTATTTGTGAATTAAACATTGTAAAAGAGCATAAAATATTAAAAATGAATCATTAAGCATTATATTCAAAAGTCCTTATATGATACCACTTGACATAATGGAAAAGTATTGAAATTACACTATATATCTGTTTATTTTGTCTAACAATCTGTTTACTTAAAAATGATTATCAGTGTTTCTAGGAGATAAATTATTTCATCAGTAAATATATTTTCAAAATTTCAAAATAGTAAAAACTTTTTCAAGTTAAACTTTAAGAAAATGCTAATTTCAAGGACAGTGAGAAAAATTATCAATAAGGAGTTCATGATGTTTGTACAACATGATTTTAATATTTTCAACTATTAATATTCAACAAACAGAATAATTATTTTAAGATATATTTTGTTGTTATGTCTCCCTTTTCATTTCTGATTTTCTTAATTTGGATACTGTCTCTATGCCCTCTGGTTAGTCTGGTTAAGGGTTAATTTGTGTTGTTGATATTCTCAAAGAACCAGCTCCTGGTTTTGTTGATTGTTTGTGTAGTTTTTTCATTTCTATTTGGTTGATTTCAGCCCTGAGTTTGATTACTTCCTGCCATCTACTCCTCTTGGGTGTATTTGCTTCTTTTTGTTATAGATTTTTCAGGTGTGCTGCTAAGCTGCTAGTGTAAGTTCTCTTCAGTTTCTTTTTGGAGGCACTCAGAGCTATGAGTTTTCCTCTTAGCACTGCTTTCATTGTGTGCCATAAGTTTTGGAATGATATGTCTTCATTTTCATTAAATTCTAAAAAGCCTTTAACTTTTTTTCTTTATTTCTTCCTTGGCCAAGTTGTTGTTCATTGAGAAGAATGTTGTTCATTGAGAAGAGCGTTGTTCAGCTTCCATGTGTGTGTGTGCTTTCCACTGTTTTTGTTGATATTTTAGACCAGATTTAGCCTCTGGTGATCTTATAAGATGATCGTGCTGCTGGTCAGGTGGAATTCCTAGGTGCCTCTGTCTCACTGGTCCCAGTTACTTCTGGTGTTGCAGCAGATGTTCTGTCCTTCTCTCTTCTGATCCTGTGATCCTGGGAGTGTTAGACCTTCCTCTGTGTGTTGTGTGAGTAGCTGCAGAGTTTGCACCCAAGGTCTGCACAGGGCATCAGCTCAGACCAAAAGGAACCTGTGCCACTGGTGGGGCAGAGTTCCTGGGTGCCTGGGTCCCGCTGGTCCCAATTACTTCCAGTTTGGGGGCAGATGTTGTGTCCTCCTCATCTCTGATCCTATCTCTTCTATAATTTTATTGAAGATATTTACTGGCCCTTTAAATTGGGAATCTTTACTCTCTTCTATACCTATTATTCTTAGGTTTGGCCTTCTCATTGTGTCCTGGATTTCCTGGATGTTTTGGGTTAGGAGCTTTTTACATTTTGCCTTTTTTTTTTTTTTGACTGTTGTGTCAATGGTTTCTATGGTATCTTGTGCACCTGAGATTCTCTATTTCTTGTATTCTGTTGACTCCTGATCTCTTTCATAGGTTTTCTATCTCCAGGGTTGTCTCCCTTTGTAATTTCTTTATTGTTTCTATTTCCTTTTTTAGATCATGGATGGTTTTGTTCAATTCCTTCACCTGTTTGGTTGTGTTTCCCTGTAATTCTTTAAAGGATTATTATGTTTCCTCTTTAAGGGTTTCTACCTGTGTTCTCCTGTTTTCTTTAGGGGAGTTAGTCATGTCCTACTTACAGTCCTCTATCATCATCATGAAATGTGATTTTAAATCATAGTTTTGCTTTTCTGGTAGCAGAACTGGGTTCTGCTGATATCAAGTAGCCTTGGTTTCTGTTGCTTATGTTCTTGCCCTTGCCTCTCCCCATCTGGTTATCTCTGATGTTAGTTGGTCTTCCTGTCTCTGATTGTGGATCATCCCTCCTGCAAGCCTGTTTGTGAGCACTCCTGGGAGACCAGTTCTCTCCAGGAGGAATTTGGTTATGGAGAGCTTTGGTACAGGGTGAGCTCTGAGGTGCAGCTGGAAAACCTGGAAGGATCCAATCCTGGCTGTTCCTTGGTTCTGTGTCCTGATGGCTCTGGCGAGTTCCTCTTGGGCCAGGAATTTGAGCAGAAGTGGTGATCTCATTTATGCTCTCAGGTGCGTCAGCAATCTTCAGACACCAGCTTTCTCCTGGCAGAATCTGGCTACAGGGAGCTGTGGTACAGGGTCCACTCCAGGCACAGAAGGAAACCAGAATGATTCTTTCCCAGGCAGCTCCTTGGTTCCTGTATCATGGAGGCTCCGCGCGGGTCCCTTGGAGCAGAGGTGGTGGTTTCACCTTTGCTTACAGGTATGTCAGCACTCCTGGGAGACCAGCTCTCTCTTGGTGGGACCCGGGTATCAAGCTTTTTCAATGTTTCATCATCTCTAGAAGAGTTTCCATGAGATTCAAAAATATACATTGAATTTGTTGGTAAATTATTTTTGAGAATATCATTCTCCTTGGAAGTTAGTTTTTCATTATGATTTACAAAAACCTGTGAAACTATTGAATAATTATTTTTTAAAAAAAGAATTTTAGAAACCATTTCCATTTCACGTAAGTTGTATTTTTGAACATACAAATTATTCATGATGTCTATATTAATTTCTATTCTTGTTTAAAGTGTTGGTTAGTCGATTAGCATTGAGCATGAAATAATGATAATTTATCCAATGATTTGGGGGTCTACAGAAACAATGGTACAACAGATTTGGTCAATTTTCTTTCTTCAATAAAACTGAATATATTCTCTGTGAAGTAGTATGTTTTAAAATATATCTAGCTGGAATAATGACTCCATCAAACTAATTAAGTGTAATTCTCTCACATATTTATTTTTTGTGATTAAGGAACTTAAAACCTTTTTATAATGACCATGGCAATCCAGTATTTGATTATAAATTTTATCTGAATGATATATGATAGATGTCTCATATATTTTCTTCCTATAAAATTTGAAGTCCTTTTTCTATGTTGCTATCTATTACCTATGTATTTATCTATCTACCTATCTATTTTTATTTATTTATTTATTCATTTACATCATGATTATGATCCCCCATCCCTCCTCTCCTCCCAGTCCCACACTTACAAATCCTTCTCCCCATTATCCGATCTAGAAGGGGAATCCCCATGTGGATACCACTGTTTCTAAAAATATCACAATCAGGATCACCAGTCCATCTAAGCTGCAAGGATAACCACAACCTGGTAACATCACTCTCACTCAAGATAAGCAGACACAGTTCTAGAACTCCATAATGCTCACTGATCAGTATATGAGGAGAGGTTAAGAGGAGCAATTCTCGTCTCTGTACATCTAAAGAGACACCACCTTGATTAGTCTTGTAGCTGAAGAGTCCTGAGGATCCCGACCCTCAAACTAGAGATTTCTGTTACAGACTGGACCTGACCTTCAGCTAAGATAGGTTAAGGATTTAGAATGAGAACACTACTTGATGACATTCCCCATCATAACCTATAACTTTTGTTATACGATCTACCTTCTTGCTCGAGACAAGAACACTTGACCAGGAACCAAGTCTTGACTGCATAGCTTGCCCTGGATCCTGAGATGAAGGAACAAATCTCTGAGAGTCAGTGGCCACAGGGTGATATGAGTCAAAGTCGCCATTGGAGGGAATTAATGAGGTTCTCCATGACAGCTCCTTACTACATGGGTTTGTGTTCATAACAGAAAACTGAGAAGACAAAATAAATAGGTTGTTGTTCTACTCTTTCTTCAGGGGCCTAGGAAATTCTTTATGGCATGTCTTAAAACTCTAGAAAACCATTTCCTCAGTTTTTGTGCTCTTTACAGCTTAAAAGCTACTGAGATTGAATAGACAATAATTTGCATAACAACCAGCCAGATCCCCCAGAGCTCCCAGGGACTAAACCACCAACCAAAGAGGGACTTATGGCTTCAGTTACAGTGGTGCTGCTGGTGTTTTTCGGAGGCAGTTCAAGTTAAATCACTGGTTCTGCTAAGGTGTAAACTCTTCCAAGATGTCAGAAACAAACAAATCCTTGTCTGAGTCTCGCACTTCTCGTTCAAGATCTGCATCTGGATCTCGGTCTCGTTTGTTTTCAAGGTCTCAGTCCGAAGCCGATCTGTCTCTCATTCATGGAAGCACACACTGAGTTCTAGATCTCAGTCCAGATCATATTGTCCAACTCCTAACAGAGAAAGGAATCCCCCCAGAACGTATCAGAATCGAGTTTTCTGAGGTCACAATAGAGGCTACAGGAGGCCTTATTACTTCCGTGGGCTAAAACTGAGGCTTTTATCCATGGGACGATGAGAGTGGAACAGAGAACAGAGAAGAGAAGGACAGTTTACAGCTGAGCAGGGGCCACTCTTGATGGAGCCCTTGCCGGGGACAGGGTGCAGGGAGTGGGGTAGAAAGACACTGGGAGAGACTGGTGGAGCTAAACAAACGGGCCTCATGAAGATCCTGAAAACCCCACCCCACCACCCACTATCCACACAGAAGCCCACGACAGCAGAATGTGTCCCTGGTGTCGTCTCACTGGACAGAGGACAGGACTCTGCCACCTAGCCTAGATCAGGCCCATCTTTCCAGCAGACCATACACACTGGGCTTCTGCTGCTGTTGATGTGGGGTGTGGCAGGGTAGGGAGAAGGATGCTGATGCTTGGACTTTGTCTTGGTTCTGTCGTCCCACCCCGATTCTGCCCCCAATTAGAAACCAAGTTTTCTTAGTTTCATTTCATTTGGAACTAAATGAGAATTTGGTTTTCAGTCTCTTCCTCTCCTGAGTTTTATTAAAATAATCCTTATATTTTTCTTTTTAAAGGATATGTAGTAATATTAGAATAAAGATTTTAATTTGGGTAACTTTGATTCTTAAGATAAAACAAAGCATGTGAATAAAAGTTGAAGTGTTCACTTCAGTTTGGGATAAAACTGCTTGGATCTTTGTACAAACCAGTTTTGTATGTTAAGGAGGAGTTTAAGACCTTTCTTCCCTTTTATACACAGCCATGTATCACATGGAGTTGCTACCAGCATACCCCATGCACCCTGCTCTTGTCTGACTTCTCCTGGCCTGGGCTTCGCATTCTCCACCAGCAGTTCCAGTATCCCAAACTTTGCAGCCCTAATGGTCTTCAGAAAAAGGAGTGGAACCTGGAGGCCAATTTCTGGAAGGTTTTCTAAGAAACTTCTGAATTCTATTATCTTTACAAATACAAGATGAGAAAATATTTTTCAATATTATTTTCTTAATCTTTTTATAATGTATATGTATAATATATACATAGTATATATACACACATATATCCCATATATATATATGTATATATATGATCAGCAACTAATTAAAAGGAAGCCATGAATTTGAAAGAGATAAAGGAAGTGTTTATGGGAGTGACTGCTGGAGGGAAGAAATTGAAGGGTGAAATAATGTAATTGTGTTATAATCACAAAAATAAAAGAAAAAATTAAAAATAGAAGTGTAGGAGGTCTTTGGAAATGCTTTGATTGTTCAAGGAGGTGCTTGCTGTGCAAACATTAGAACTGGAGTGTGGAACGTCAATACCTATAGATACTGCAGATACACATAAGGACCTACCAGAATCCCACTACTTAGGAGACAGAGACAGAGGACCTATTGAGAAAATTGGCTACATACACAGAGCATATCAGTGGCCTCTGTATTCTAGAGCCAAGAAATCACTTGATAATAACAGTCTGAAGTTGATAAGATTTTATATTGACATTCTTGAAAATTTTGAAAACTTGAAATTCTTCTGTTTCCTAGATATTAAACAAGCCTAGGAAGACTTTATTTTTTTTTTTTATATCTTTTCCAATAGATATGCGTAGTTAGAAAATTGTTCCTATTTGATTTTTACTGTTCAAGTTCATTTAATTCATTTGTGAAGTAACTTATTATTTTGAATTGAAACTGTTGATAAATGATGCAAGTATCTTTCAATTGCTTATTATATTACATGCCAATCATGAGAGTTTGCATTGTATCCCAACAAGGACAATCAAAGCTTAAACAAAATGATGCCCTTGCTCCCTAAAAAGCCAAAATCAAGACTTTTGTTATGCTAACTTAAATTATACATCTAATATTACGTATATTCTGTGAAGGACATTAAGAAATTACATTTCTTGGTTTCTAGAAATTACATTTTTAATAATAACCATGGTAAGAAGAGCGTTTAGAATTAGAAGTTACTACATGGAAGTTATCCTACATGGACCATTACATAAGCACAGCTATCCTTGAAAGTAAACAAGTAACAGCTGAACCTGAGCTTTGCTGTACTATCACTTCCTTCCTTTATTTATTTATTATTTATTAATCATTTTATTTGTTTATATATCAAATGTAATCCTCCTTCCCCTCCACAACCCCCACCCCGTACCCTTTCCCTTTGCTATCCCTTTCTTTCTTTCCTTCTTCCCTTTTCTTTCTTTCTTCCATTCTTTCTTCCTACCTTTTATTTTTACAGTCCAGTGATTACACCGTTCCAGTTCCTCATCCCATTCCTCCTACCCCCTCTCTCCAAGAGGAAGGACCTCTACCCCTTAATCCCCATCTCCCCATTCTATGCAGCTTTGAGTCTCTCCAGGGTTAGGTACTTCTCTCACTGAGGCCAGACCAGGCAGTCCTCTGTTATATATGTATCGGGGGGGCCTCATATCAGCTAGGGAATGCTGCCTGGTTGGTGGCTAAATGTCTGAGAGATCTCTGGGTTCTAGATTAACTGAAGATGCTGGCCGTCCTATGGGGTTGTCCTCTTGCTCAGCTTCATCTAGCCTTTCCATAATTCAACTACAGGGGTACTGAACTTTACACCATTGGTTGGGTATGAGTAACTGACTGTCTTAGTGAGCTGTGTTGGGCCTTTCAGAGGACAGCCATGATAGTGTCCTATCTATAAACATATCATAGTATCAGTACTTGTGTCAGGCCTTGGAGCTTCCCTTTGAGATTTATCCCAATTTGGGCATGTCACTGGACCTCCCTTCCCTCAGTCTCTTCTCCATTTTTTGTCCGTGAAGTTCTTTTAGACAATAACAATTCTGTCAGAGATTTTGACTATGGGATGGCAACCTCATCCCAACACTTGAGGCCCTGTCTTTCTACTGGAGGTAGACTCTTCAAGTCCCTACTCCCCACAGTTGGGAATTTCATCTAAGGTCCCTCCCTTTGAGTCCTTAGAGTCTCTCACCTCCCAGGTCTCATATATTTCTAGAGGATTCCCCTCCCCTAACTGCACCCCCCAGAGGTTGCAAATTTTCATTCATTCTGATGGCCCTCAGGGCCTGTTCCCCCAACCCACAATAATTGATCATGTTCTCCTTTTCTCCTCCTCCTCCATTCTCCCACCCAGGAACCTCCCTCCCTTTGCCTCCTGGGACTGCTTTCTTATCTCTCCCAAGTGGGATTGAAACATCCTCACTTGGACCCTTTGGCTTATTAACCTCTTTTGAGTTATGTGGATTGTATCTTAAGTACATTTTTAGCTAATATCCACTTATTAGTGAGTACATACCATGCATGTCCTTTTGGGTCTAGATTACCTCCCTCAGAATGATATTTTTTAGTTCCATCCCTTTACCTGCAAAACTCAGGACTGCCTTTTCTTCATAGCTGAATAGTATTCCATTGTATAAATGAACCACATTTTCTGTGTCCATTCTTCTGTTGTTGGATATCTCTGTTGTTTCTAGCTACTGACTATCACAGATAAGGAGTCTATGAACATAGTGCAGCATGTGACCCTGTGGTATGGTGGGGTATATTGCCAAGAGTGTTATAGCTGGGTCTTTAGATAGACCTATTTCCAATTTTCTGAGGAACCTCCAGATTGATTTCCAGAGTGGTTATACCAGTTTACAATCCTAACAGCAATGGAGGCGTGTTCCTCTTTTACTGCATCCTTGCCAACATGTGCTGTCACCTGAGTTTTTAATCTTAGCCATTCATATGGTGTAAGGCGGAATCTCAGAATCATTTTCATTTGCATTTCCCTGATGACTAAGGACTTGGGCATTTCTTTAAATGCTTCTCAGCCATTCAAGATTCCTCTGTTCCTCTGTTCCTCTGTTTAGCTCAATATGCTTTTTTTTATTTTTTAAATCAGATTGTTTGGATTTGGGGGACTATCTTCCAGAGTTCTTTATATATTTGGACATTAGCCATCTATTAGATGTGGATATAGTGAAGTTTTTCCCAATCTGTTCTATTGACTATGTCCTTTGACTTACAGAAGCTTTTCCATTTCAGAAGTCCCATTTATAAATTTTGATCTTGAAGTCTGAGCCATTGGAATTCTATTTAGGAAATAACCCTCCCAGTGCCAATGGAGTTCGAGGCTCTTTCCCACTTTCTCTTCTACTAGATTCAGTTTATCTGGTTTTATGTTGAGGTCCTTGATCCACTTGGACTTAGAGCTTTGTGCAAGGTGACAAATATGGATCAGTTTCAATTTTTCTACATAAAAACTGCCAGTTAGACCAGCACCATTTATCGAAGATGCTTTCTTTTATCCATTGTATCTTTTTGGCTTCTTTGTCAAAGAAAAATTGTCTATAAATATGTGGTTTTATTTCTTGCTCTTCAATTCTGTTCCATTGATCAGCCTGTCTGTCTCTATACCAATACCATACTGTTTTTATGATTATTGCTCTGTAGTACAGCTTGAGGTTAGGGACAATGATTCCCTGCAGTTGTTCTTTTAGTATTAAGAATTGTTTTTTGCTATCCTGGCTTTTTTGTTTTTTCATAGGAAATTGAGAATGCTCTTTTCCTGTCTTTTAATAGTTTTATTTGAATTTAGTTAGGAATTGTATTGAATCTGTAGATTGCCTTTGATAGGATGGCCATTTTTATTATGTTATTCCTACCAATCTATCAGCATGGGAGATCTCTTCATTTTCTGAGATATTCTTTGGTTTCTTTCTTTAGAGACTTCAAGTTTTTGTCATACAGAAACTTGTTTGGTTAGAGTTACCCCAAGATATTTTATATTATTTGTGGCTATTGTGAAGGGGATTATTTCCCTAGTTTCTTTCTCAGCTTGTTTATCATTTGTATAAAGAAAGGCTACTGATTTATTTGAGTTAATTTTATATCCAGCCACTTTGCTGAAGTTGTTTATCAGCTGGAGAAGTTCTCTGGTAGAATTTTTGGAGTTGCTTATGTATATTCTCATATCATCTGCAAATAGTGATACCTTTATTTCTTCTTTGCCATTTCCTATCCCCTCGATCTCTTTTTTGTTGTTGTGGTTGTCGTATTGTTCTAGCTAGCACTTCAAGTACTATATTGAATAGATATGGGGAGAGTTGGCAACCTTGTCTTGTCCCTAATTTTATTGGGATTGCTTCAAGTATCTCTCCATTTAATTGGATATTGCCTATTGGTTTACAGTAAATTGCTTTTCTTATATTTATTTATGGGCCTTGAATTCCTGATATCTCCAATACTTTAAAATGAAGGAGTGTTGTATTTTGTCAAATGCTTTTCAGTATCTGAGGAAATGATCATATGATTTTTTTCTTTGAGTTTTTTTATATAGTGAATTATTTTGATGGATTTTCATATATTTAACTAACTTAACATCCCTGGCATTAAGGCCTATTTGATCATGGTGAATGATGGTTTTGAAGTGTTCTTTGATTCAGTTAGCAAGAATTTTATTGAATAGTTTTACATGGATATTCATTAGGAAAATTAATCTGATGTTATCTTTCTTGTGTTTTTGTGTAGTTTAGGTGTCAGAGTAGTTGTGGCTTCATAGAATGAATTAGATAGTGTTCTTTCTGTTTATATTTTAATCAAATAATTTGAGGAGTGTTGGTATTAACTCTTCTTTGAAAGTCTTGTAAAATTCCTCATTATAGCCATCTGGCCCCGAGCTTTTTTTGATTGGGAAATTTTTAATGAATACTTCTATTTCCTTAGGGGATAGGGGCCTGTTTAGATAGGTTGCCTGCTATTGATTGGACTTTGATACATGGTATCTGTGTAGAAAATCATCCATTTCATATGGATTTTCCAGTTTTGTTAGTATAGGCTTTTGTAGTAAGAAGTGATGAGTTCATTTGAATTTCCTCAGTTTCTGTTGTGGTCTCACTTTTCATTTCTGATTTTGTTAATTTGGGTACTGTCTCTGTGCATTCTGGTTAGTTTGGCTAAGGATTTATCTATCTTGCTGATTTTCTCAAAGAACCACCTCCTGGTTTGGTTGATTCTTTGTATTGTTTCTTTTGTTTTTATTTAGTTGACTTGACCACGTGTTTGACATTTTCCTGCCTCTACTCCTCTTGGCTGTATTTGATTCTTTTTGTTCTAAGGTTTTCAGGTTTGCTCTTAAGGTTCCTACTGTAAGATCTCTCCAATTTCTTTACGAGGGCACTTAGTGCTTTGAATTTTCCTACTAACACAGCTTTCATTGTGTCCCACAAGTTTGGGTATGCTATGTTATCATTTTCATTGAATTCCCGGGAAATTTCAATTTCTTTAATTTTTTTCTTGACCAAGTTACCATTGAGTAGAGAGCTGCTCAGTTTCCATGAATATGTAGATTTTCTGTTGTTTTTGTCACTGGTGATCTGATAGGAGGCATGGGATTATTTCAGTCTTCTTGTATCTGTTGAGCCTTGTTTTGTGACTGATTATATGGTCAATTTTGGGGAAGGTACCATGAGCTGCTACAAAGATGTTTAAATTTGGTTTTGTCATAGAATATTTTAGTTTCTCTATCTATGTTGAGAATTTTGCAGGGTATAGTAACCTAGGCTGGCATTTTTGTTCTCTTTTGACCTCGTTCCAGGCTCTTCTGGCTTTTATGTTCTCTGATGAGATGTCCTGTGTAATTCTAATAGGTCTGCCTTTATATGTTACTTGGTCTTTTTCCCTTACAGCTTTTAATATTCTTTCTTTGCTCTGTGCATCGAGTGCTTTGACTATTATGTGACAAGTGGATTTTATTTTCTGGTCCAGTCTATTTGGTGTTCTATAGGCTTCTTGTACGTTTATGGCCATCACTTTCTTTAGGTTGAGGAGGTTTTCTTCTATGATTTTGTTGAAGATGTATTCAGGTCCTTTGAACTGGAAAACTTTGCTCTCTTTTATTCCTATTAATAATTCTTATATTTGGTCTTTTCATTGTGTCCTGAATTTCCTGGATGTTTTGGGTTAAAAGTTTTTCATGTTTTGTGTTTCTTTTAACCCTTGTATCAATATCTTCTAAGATTTCTTCTACACATGAGATTCTATTTTTTATCTCTTGTATTCTGTTGTTGATGCTTACATCTTTAGCTCCTGACCTCTTTCCTAGGTTTTCTATTTTTTTCATTTCTGTTTTCTATTGTTTCTACTTCCATTTTTAGGTCTTGGACTGCTTTGTTCAATTCCTTCACCTGTTTGATTGTCTTTTCCTGTATTTCTTTAAGGGATTTATTTGTTTCCTCTTTAAGGACTGCTTTGTTCAATTCCTTCACCTGTTTCCCTATGTTTTTCTGTATTTCTTTCAGTGAGTTACTTATATCCTTCTTAAAGTACTCTATTATCTTTATGAGAGAGGATTTTAGCTTAGTGTTCTGATTTTAAGTTGTGTTGGGCTATCCAGGGCTTGCTGTGATGGGAGAATTGGGTTCTGACAGTACCAAATTATATTGGCTTCTGTTGCTTATGGTCTTGAGCATATCTGTCTCTCTCTGGTTATCTCTGGTTTTAACTGGCCTGGGTACCTCTGTCTGGGGCCTCCTTTCCCTGTCCCTGAGTTGATGCAAATCTCCTGGGAGACCTGTGGCTCTGGCTTTTGTAGATCTCCTAAAAGGCCTTCAGACTGTGGGGTCTTCAGAGCGGCATGAACACCAATGATCTGTTGCCCTGGCTGTAGCAGCAGATCTCTTTGGAGGACTTTAGACTGCGGGATCTACAGAAGGGCAGACAACTGATGATTTGCTGAGATAAAGTGCTTTTAAATTTATTTATATTTGTAAGGAAATATAAACAGACTTAATGTGGTTTGAAGTCTTTACTTATTTTTATTCAATTTTCTAATAAAGTCAAATTATTGAAGATATTTTTCTTTGTTCTTTAAAATGGAAATGTGAATCTAACTTTCTACAGTGTTCATTCAGGCACACTAGATGTCCTGAGGATTTGAGCCTTGATGTTATATAAATTTTCACTGTTGAATACCATGTATCTTAATGATTTTTTCAATGACATCAGAAAAAGTGACAGTTGTATAGTTAAACTTTCTAAATTTATTTTTAAACACTAACCCATATTTGTATTCTTGGTTTTGTATACCATTTTTGTAATGTATTTGCCTAGCTGCCTACCAGCTTTAGGACTGGATTTTCAAATTGTGATTTTGAAAAAGTCAAATATTACAATCAAGAGCCCAGAAGAAATCCCTTATCAAATTAGAATCCACCGGAATATTTGGACCTTAGCTAATTAACTCTGCTGTTAAGAATTTTGCTGAAAAGTGAACTCAATTTAAAATTAAATTAAATAAATTAAATATATTCTAAAATATGATAGCTCAAAACCCATTAATTTCAGTCAAGCTGGTTCTAACCAGCCAACTCTCCTTTTATGACCTGAAATACTTCTTATGTCAAGCAGTTACACATTTAAAAGTACAGAGGACAGTGTCAAATGCCTTTAACTTGGATGAATACATGTATACATATTACTCTTAACATTCAAGCATAAATAAAAGTATAAACACAGAGTAGAGCTTAAATAGAATCATTAAATTGACTTAAAGAAAATGCTTCTCCTTTTGAGACTGATTGTTTCCAATGCAAATGTTTACTGGCATGGTACTCATATGAATTTTATCCTGTTTTGTATAAGAAAATACATTTTAGTTATGCTTTTCTATTTCATTACATACATTTCTGTAAACATTGGCTTGTTTGGAAACCCACCTCCTATCCCACACACATATTATTTTGTTGTTTCAAAGTTATAAAAGACTAAATGTCTATTTTACTCAAATGTTTTAAAACTAATTTTTGTTACTGTGTAAAAACCTTTACTGTTAAGACCTGCTTTAGTGTGTAAAACAAGTTACATGTGATTGTTAAACATGCACTTTGATTTTAGCAATTTCTAGAAGGTTGCTTTTCAGTGTTTCTATCACAGAGTATGTGAGCAAATGGATATAGTGAGCTTGATTTAGTGATTTTATGATGTAAAAGTACTTTAATCGGATGTTACACATAATGATTGTATATAGTCATTTAGTTAAATAAATGGTTTTTAACCTTAAGAAAAATGAAAAGATGACAAGTTTATTTAATACAGAAGTATGAAGGATACAGAGACATATCTACCTTCTTTGGTAGTATAGTACCAGGGAAATGTTAGTGATCCTCTAAAAAACAGATGGGATCCAATCTGATGCAACTCACAGTAGGGTCTTTACTCCATTCGAGCCAGGTCCAGCCCCTCCACAGTCATGCAGGATGGTTTTGATGGTGGGGGACCCCAAGTATCTGTCAGGTCAAGGCTTTATTGTAAGCAGGGGTGTGGGGTGTGAGCGGGTAAGTGTGCAAGCATCTAATTAAAAAGCTACTGTGGCCTTAAACATTATTGGCTGATGCTGGGATTCATATCATAAACTTAATTTCTGCTCCCTTCTGCATTGGTGGTCACTAAGCTTTCAACCTGGTGGTACAGGTTTGTTGAGGGAATAACCTAGTCTTGTTGGAAATTAGCCTAGAGACTGGAGCTAGGCTCCAGTCTTGGGGTCAACTTAGAAATGAATGCTATACACCAGCCTGTTAGTATACCTGAGTTCAAACTTAGGTCATGTTCTCTAAAATGGAGTCTGAACATAAAAGATTTGGCCTCTCCGTAGGAAACTGACACAGGTGTATAACTTTGGAATAAACAATAGCCTACAGGCAAAGTATCTGAAAGATGGTTAGTCGTATACCTTGTGGTAATTTCTTTTTATTAGATAAGTAAAAATCACTATGCCTCCAGGTCAGGCCTGTTATCCTGTGTGCTTCAGAACTAACTGTTTTGATTAAATCACAAAATGGCATCAGGGCTGAATCACAGAATTTCTTTGAGTGACAGAAGGAACTATATTTAAAGAAGTATGTTTAGTTATATAAGGTCATAAAGATCAAATATGAGTAAGAGATATCACAGGCTTTTTAGAAATAAAAGCTTGGAGAAGATGGAATACATGGATCACAAAAAAGAAACCATGTTGAGTTTTAAAATGCACATTTGTTTATTCATTTATTAGTTATTTATGTGGGAGTGCTATCAGTTGGACTGTTTTATGTAAATTAGACAAGTATTGTATCTCTGAGCTAAAGCAAGCCCAGGAACATGTAGATTTTTAAAGTGTCTTGGCAGACAAGTTAGTGGCTAAGTGTAAGTTGTGAGCACACATCAAGGGATAGAGCCAGTCGGCCTGTGTGATCTAGTAAAGACACAAAACCAATAAAGTATTCTGCATTAATGATCACATTTACCCTCTTTTTTATACATTTGTTTATATCTCACATTGTTTACACTGAAGTAATTCCATAATACTCTGTACATTTCAATAAATAAAATTATTTGGGGGGACACTTTGAATATCTATGGTTAAGGTTTAATCAATCATACAAATTTGAAAATACATCCAATTTATATTATTTATATTAGACATTGATATTATTATAAAGATGCACAAGTACAATTTTCACATAGACTACAACTTAAATGACTGACAATGGTTCCTGGACCATTATTACTCTGTTTTATTATCATCAGAAATATGGTAATAAATTATAATTCCTCCTATATCTATGTACATACAGATTACCTTTTTTTATTTGATTATCATCTTTACATAGAATGTGTTAGTTAAATAACCTAAACAAAGTCTCTTATGCAACAAAAGTCAAAATTTGTTTTTAATGATGTAGTAAAACACTTAAATGAGAAAATAGATGGAGGAGTAATAATTTGGAATGATATTCATGTTTTTTTTTTTTTTTTTTTTTTTTTTTTTTTTTTTTTTTTTTTTTTTTTTTTTTGGTTTTTTTTGGAAACAGGGTTTCTCTGTGTAGCCCTGGCCGTCCTGGACTCACTCTGTAGACCAGGCTGGCCTCGAACTCAGAAATCCGCCTGCCTCTGCCTCCCAAGTGCTGGGATTAAAGGCGTGCGCCACCACTGCCCGGCGATATTCATGTTTAATAGCTCATGAATGGAACAATGAATATTATGCATTGCATGTTTATATGAAGTTACTACAACAATACAATAATGATATTTAAACATATTCAATGTTTTAATAGTCTAGATACTTCATTTTTTCCTTCTATTGAAAATAGACTCTTTTCTCACATAATGTATCCTGATTATAGTTCCCTCTCCCTCCTCTTCTCCTAGCTTTTAAGAGGTCAGCTCAGGGCCTTTGGAAAATTCCACCAGGCTCCAGAGCACGTAGACACCCCTCCCCTCCTGGAAGAGAGAGGTCATGGGGCACATAGGCACCTTTACCCACCAGAAGGGAGATGCTGACTACATTCCTCAGAAAAAAACACTGCAGACTGACCATTGGCCACCTGCAGATATGGGAAAACCCTACTACCTCATTCCCTAAAGACCAATCAGTTTAAAGGGCACACTGTTCCACCAATCATCTTGTGCCTAGTTGCTGATGCTCAATTCTACCCCTAGAAACTGTATAAAAACTTGCCAAATGGGCCTCTGGGGTTTGTTGACTCTCCTTTGTGTGCAGGATGACCCTCATTTTTTTCATCGATCCCCAGCTCTGTGTGGTTCACTCAAGGGGTCATTAAGGCTCGTGAGAGTCTTATAGTTTTTACCCACCTCCCCTCCCCTGTGGATCCACTCCTTTTCTGTCTCTCATTAGAAAGAAACAGACTTCTAAGAGATAACGTCCAAAACATGACAAGTCAACCCAACAGAAAAAGAAGTCCTAGGAGCAAGCACAAGAGTCACAGACCCACACTTAGGAGTTCTATAAAAATACTAAGCTTTAAACTATAATATAGACACAGAGAACCTGGGGCAGACCCCTCTTGGACCTATGCTTCCAGATTCACTCTCAAAGTGTCCATAAGTGTCTTGCATAGTTGATTCAGAGAGCACTGTTCTCCCGTTGTCTGTCATCCGTTCTGGCCCTTACACTCTTTTCTACCCCTTATCCACAGATTTTCTCTTTCCTGAGCTCTGAGGGGGCAGATTTTCAGGGGAAATCTGATTCAGATGCTCTCTATCTGACTATGTGTCACCGCATCTGCTCCCACCTTTTGCCAGAGAAAACTTCTCTGATGATTATGAATAAGGAACGTATCCATGAGTATAGCAGAATATTATTAGGCCATCATTTTATTGGTAAGTTTTCCTCACCACTAGATTTACCCAAGAAATCTGGACTACACATTCTCTGGTTCTTGGACACCCAAGCAGAAAAATTAACTTGGTAAGTGCCACAAAGATAGCTCTACAGTTAAGATTATTTGCTCTTTTAGAGGATGTGGGTTCAGCTTCCCAGCACCCACATGACTACTGCAACTTTCAGCAATTCCAGTTTTGATGTATCAGTTGCTCTCCTGGGTTGTTCAACCACTGAGCACACATATGGTTCACAGACCTACATTGCAGACAAAACACCGTACACATCAATTCTTTAAAGTTTAGAAAAATTTAGATAGAATTATAAAAGAATAATTCTGCCAACTTTAAAATACTTCTAATTCTTGGTAACCTTGGATACCAATCAAGAAAATATATATGCAATGCATTTGTCTAAAGTAGCTTTTTCTATGAGTATTCTTCATCTTTATCCTGCATATGGAGAGCTGTACTCACATGTTGAATTTCTGCCTCTTAAAGAGCAACTTCAATTTACAACATTTGGCTTATCCTATAATTTTTACATGTACACTTTCTACTTTTACTTATAAAGAGAAATAAAACATGTCTTTAATGCACTGAAAACAGTTATGGTTTCATACTTTAAGTTTATCAGAGTAAGTTTATTTTAATAGCAGGGGAGTGTGACTATAAGAATATTCTGACACCTTATGTCACCAAGTGCACACAAATTCTGGAAAACTAAGCAAAAGGAACCACATGATCAGACATGGGAATCCATATCTGAGTGCCCTTCTCCCTAGGAAATGCTTTCAAAATTATGGCTTGAGCATATTTTTCAAAGTCTATGAAAGAACTCTCATAGCTGGTACAATTGAAGCTATTTGTTCACTCTTTGTAATTCTTTTTTCTGAAGAAACCACCCTTCTTCAGAGTTGGGTAGTAAAGAACAAATAAAATTAAGCACAAAGTCCATTTTATGACATGCCAAAAGAAGAGAAATAAACAGACTACACCATGTTTATCATGGAGATATCCTACCAAAGCTCTCATTGTAACCCGTGTGTGTCATGAATGTCATTCTTTCTAGTATTTCTTACTTTATTGCACTGATAATGTACCCAACACAATGAAACTAATAAAAGACAGGCTTATTTAACCTAGTGTACAGTTTGAGGGTACAGTCTTTTGTCATGCACACCATGGTATCAAGAGCCTAAGGCAGGAATCACACTGCATCGTCACTCAGGAAAAGGAGAGCAAAGAAGGATGTGAAAGTAGGACAGTCGTCTTCTGCCCATAATTAGTTATTATTTAATGTCTAGTGGCAGTCTCTGAACATATATGGACAAGTAACACTAAATTGATTCTGACAGTTGTACTTCGATGTGTGTATGTGTATGTATCTGTGTTGTATGTTCTGTATGTGTGTAACAATAACAAAGAAAAAAGGCCAGGAACTTGAGAAAGAGTGGGGCAGCAAAGGAAGAGTTGGGAGAAGGAAAGGGAATTGGAGAAAATTATGTAATTTTGTTCTGATAAAATTTTAACAAAACAAAAGGAAAAAAATGAGCATTTATATCTGGGCCTGAAAGTATCATTCAGTAGTTAAGAGCACTTGCATTTTCAGAGGACCTGTATTCTATTCCCAGAACTCACATGATAGCCAACTGTCACATATAATGCTGGTTCTAGAATTCTCTTAGGCTCTCTCTGGCCTCCTTGGCAATGCATACACATAGTGCATAGGCATACATTTAGAAAAAAAACACAAATACGCAATAAAAAGTCTTTTAATAATAGTTTTTAAAATGCTACATTTTTTGTTTAGTACTAAACTTGTTTATTCTGAGCATTGTGAAGTGGCACTTTCAGACTGGCTTTGAAGCTTATTACTTCAGAGGGAATATAAACCTGTTTCTATAAATTTTGGTCAAAAATCTATGTCAGCAGAGGTCAAAGAACAAGAAATGACCTCACTTCTGTGGTCTAACTATATTGACACAGCGCTGAATATCAGTCTAAATATGTATGCTTATATCTACAGACAATAATTAATCCATCTTTAATCAGAGATAACCAAAGGAGGAATGTCATAACAGCTAAGTGCAATGACTCATGAGGGGTTCTGGACAATCCAACACGGGCTCTGTAAAATTGTACCCTTCCTAACATCACATTAAGGATTTCTAATTTATTTAGTATCAGTTTGATGCACTTAGAGTTTTAGCAGAGGAAGAAATGTGAGATTCAAATTTAAAAGTACTCCACTGTATGGAATATCCCATCAGGCTAAAGCATACTAAGAGCAAACTGCCTTTGTATGAAGTGTAAGCAGAGACAAGCTCAGTTACCAAACTGAATAACTTTGGACAATGGAGAAATCTAATGCTTGACCTCGTAAAACACTAAAAAAGTAATAGCATTTGAAGAACAGGACATGAACCAAACACACACACACACACACACACACACACACACACACACACACACACACACACACACACACACACACACACACACACACACCACACACGTATAAATTGCCTGATTTCTATTTTTATCATAAAGACCTGAGTTGAAGTTCATCATACATCAGAGGTGAGTTCAGAGGCCAGTAGGTTGGAGGAATCTAGTAAGCATTAAGGTTTCATTTTATATTCTTGTTATACCCAACATGTTATGTAAACAATGTCATTCTGTTAAGTGTTAGTGTGTGCACACACAGAACAGGAAGATATTTGTACTGAGGAATTGATATAATCACCTACCTTAATTATAACATTTTATCAGTTTCTATTAAAAAGATAAAAGTATTACATGATCACTTTTTTTTAATCCCCTAGAAAATGCAAAACACATGAAGACTTTCTGGGAATTTGCAGTACTAAAACAAATGAAAGGAAAGTAGGAAAGAAGAAATGCAAAGATAAAACAAAAGAAATAGAAAGAGAGAAAGATTACTGGGAGAAAGAAGGGAGGGAGAAAGAGACGGGGACGGAGGGAGAGAGGGAGAGGGAGATTTCAGTATCGCACAGTCAAGTTCAGCTTCTGCCAAGGTCATTGCCCTGTTTTACATGAAGACAAAAGTAATATAGTTAGTTCAGCCTGACTTGTATAAGCATCTACCTTTCAATGCATAGATGAGATATTTAAACTGGAGTTTCATCTTTTAAAAATCTCTATTAAATTTGATTTGATGAACTTGTGAATAGGGTTAAGTTTAGTCTGATCTATTTTTATAAGAAAATATATTATTACTCCTGCGAACCATAAAGTGAAACAAAAGGAATGTGTTTATATTAACTAGATGTTTCCATTAAAGTTATGTGTTTTGTGTCCTAAGAGAATGTCCAAGAATAATTTAAAACTAGAGTTTTCATAGGTTCCCCTCTATGAACCTAACTAGAGTAAATACAGTGAGAAATGTCTTCCAGGTTGGCTCAGCAAAGCAGGTTTCGGGGTATGATATGAAGAACTCTTGGTATGTCATTATGATTGAAGCACTGTTGTGTGTTACAAGATTCCATTTTTGATCTTCCTTCCATAATAGCCATTCTTTAATCTTCCTTTTCCTCTATTGCCTCATTTTGCCTTCTTGGAATATTACACATGCTGAATACCATTATTGCTTTTCATTACTAACTAGGGATGAATTCGGAAAAAGTAATTTTGTGCAGGCTTGATGTAACAGAATAAGCTGTCAAACATCATAGCAGGTGACAGTGTGCTGTCCTTCTGTGGAGCTGCAGCACAGTATGTGCTATAGCTGGAAGGTTATAGGTAATCAGAGAGGATTATGGACGTCAGCTTTATTAAATATCTGTGGAGGTCTACTGTGGCTGAGGCCAGATAATATGAGCTTCCAATATGAAAACAGGAAATTATTAATAAACTGGATTGGCTGTTCTGAATGCCCTTGCAAAAGTTTATCTAATTTTATTTTCTAGGGAGATGAATGTCAAGTATTAGATTTATTATTACTTAAGGCCTTTTATTCTTTGAAGTGATTCTCTTTTAATTTGTTATATTTCCCTGGATGTTTGATGATATTAACATTGTTTAAAGCAGAATGTTTCCACTCTCATTTTCTGGTAAGTAAATTTTGACAACTCAGAATACAGCAGATTTTCTATGTTTTCTTTCTGATAGCATATGATAAAACACAGCTTGGCAGAAGATTTAGATATGCAAGGGAGTGAGCATGGTGCTTTTCCACATCCTAATAAATCATCCTCATCAACCAACACCAGTGCTCAGTATTTCAACTTTCCTCTGCAGGTTTCTCAAGCTGAAATCTTGGCTTGCTCATTCTGGAAAAGAATGTGGGTACTTAGTGCAGAGGAAACTCTAGATTTCTTCCAGATTTTACCATAAAAACCAAGGTGAAGCATGCTGAAAGGGTCTGCAAGCACCTTCGACGTGCCTTTATGTACTCCTGGAAAGGAAAGAAACAGCACCTTGAGTTTTAAAGCTGTGAAGTTGACAAGCATTGAAGCTAAAAAGGAAGTGTAAATTTACTAATCAAAACATCTGTGCTGTGTAGCCATTTACATTTTCCTATCAAGACATGAGAAAAATGTTAATTTTAGATGACTCTTTTTATGACCTATAATTACTGTCATTAAGAAAGCTCAGGAGACTTACAGGGAACTTTGACTGAAATACAGTTTGACATGTTCTATAATTAATAGTGAATTAACGTGCTACATGAAGTGCCTAGAAAAAAAAAGAGAGAGAGAGGGAGAAATTTCCCTTTTTTAAAGAGAAGTCAAAGAAATTGTATTACAGGAATGCCCGCCAAGCATTTCAGTGTTTCAACCTCTATCAGTAAGCCAGAAAAGAGCTGACTTCCTAAGTCCTTCATGTCATCCTTAAAGCTTTCCCTTGGATTGAGATGGAGTAGCATCTGCATGTACAAGTATTTCTAAGTTATATTTTATATCCTTCAAAGTAGTTAATTAATGTTTGAAAGTCATTATAATTTGGTCTTACTGAGAAAATTCACAAAGTATAAAACTTATTAATTGATCATCAAATGTATAATTTACATATTTTCTGCATTTTCCTGTGGTTTTAATGCTTTCATTTATAAACAATTATTAACTCTTCAGGAGCATAGAATTTCCTCAGGGAAAGTTACTGGCATCTGGCATCTTTCTCTGTTTACCATTTAGTATCTCAGTAGAATTGTGCATAGGAGACAATTGATGTCCATTAAACATTTGATCAATATACTAGAGAAATAGAAAATTTTATATTTCCATAATTCAAAAATATTCATTATACTACTCCTCCATTCAATTCTTTTTTTATTCCAGTCAATTTTTAAAAAGGTGGCAATTGATAAGAGCTCCTAACTAGGACATGTCTAGAACAGAATTCTAGGATTTAATCTGAACATTGATCAACAGAATTTTAGACTAACCTTTTGGACAAAATATTCATGCTGTACACTGGATGCTGATTGTCATCTAGTGGTCTATGTACACAAATCTCAGTTTTCAGTTAGTACTGGGAAGTGGTCGGGGCTTTAGAGTCAGATCCTAATAAGAGATGTTCAGATTACTAGGCATATAATGTACATGAATGTGAATGAGGATCCTCCAGATTACCTCTGTAATTGCTTTTAGATTTATTAAGACCATTTGGTCTCTACGTGTACATTTGAACAATATGCATGGCTTGTGCCTGAGAAGGTCAGAGGAGGGCATTGAGTCTCCTGAATGGGATATTATGGATGGTGCTGGCCCACCATGTGGTTGGTGGAAAACAAATCCTCATCCTTTGCAGTACTTACTGAGTGCTCCTAACTGCTGAATCATCATCTAGCCCATCAACCACAGGTGAGAGACTGAGCCAAATGGAGAGTGCAGTAGGGATTATCTAGTTTAGATAGGAAGAAAGATTGTATTTCTTTGAGTTTGTACATATAGTGAATTATGTTGATGGATTTCCATACATTGAACCATCCCATCCTTACTTGATCATGATGGATGATCATTTTGATGTGTTCTTGGATTCGGTTTGCAAGAATTTCATTGAGTATTTTTGCATCGATATTCATAAGGGAAATTGGTCTGAAGTTTTCTTTCCTTGTTAGGTTTTTGTGTAATTTAGGTATCAGAGTAATTGTGGATTCATAGAATGAATTGTGTGGAGTACCTTCTGTTTCTATTTTGTGGAATAGTTTGAGGAGTATTGATATTAGTTCTTCTTTGAAGGTCTGATAAAACTCTGCACTAAACCCATCTGGTCCTGGGCTTTTTTTTTGTTTGGGAGATTATTAATGACTGTTTCTATTTTGTTAGCAGATTTGACACTGTTTAGATAATTTATCTGATCTTGATTTAACTTTGGTACCTGGTATCTGTCTAGAAAATGGTCAATTTCATGCAGGTTTTCCAGTTTTGTTGAGTACAGGCTTTTGTAGTAGGATCTCATGATTTTTTGGATTTCCTTAATTATCTCCCTTTTCATTTCTGATCTTGTTAATTAAGACAATGTCTCGGTGCCCTCTAGTTAGTCTGGCTAAGTGTTTATTTTGTTGATTTTCTCAAAGAACCAGTTCCTGGTTTGGTTGATTCTTTGTATAGTTCTTTTTGTTTCTATTTGTTTGATTTCAGCCCTGAGTTTGATTATTTTCTGCCTTTGACTCCTCTTGGGTGAATTTGCTTCTTTTTGTTCTAGAACTTTCAGGTATGCTGTCAAATTGCTGGTGTATGCACTCTCCAGTTTCTTTTTGGAGACACTTAGAGCTATGAGTTTTCCTCTTAGGACTGCTTTCATTGTGTCCCATAAGTTTGGGTATGTTGCTGCTTTATTTTCAATAAACCATAGAAAGTCTTTGATTTCTTTCTTTATTTCTTCCTTCATCAAGTTATCATTGATAAGAGTGTTGTTAAGCTTCCATGTGTATGCAGGCTTTCTATTGTTTATGTTGTTATTGAGGAGCAGCCTTAGTCCATGGTGATCTGATAGGATGCAAGGAATTCAATTTTGTTTATCAGCCTGATTTGTGACTGATTATGTGGTCAATTTTGGAGAAGGTACCATCAGGTGCTGAGAAGAAGGTATATCCTTTTGTTATAGGATAAAGATTTCTATAGATATCTGTTATATCTATCTGTTTCATAACTTAAGTTAATCTCACTACGTCTCTGCTTAGTTTCTGTTTCCATGATCTGTCCATTGCAGAGACTGGGGGTTGAAGTCTCCCACTATTATTGTGTGTGGTGCAATGTGTGCTTTGAGCTTTAGTAAAGTTTCTTTTATGAATGTAGATGCCCTTGCATTTGGAGCATAGAGGTTCAGAATTGAGAGTTCATCTTGGTAGATATTACCTGTGATGAGTATGAAGTGTCCCTACTTATCTTTTTTGAAAACCTTAGATTGAAAGTCAATTTTATTCAATATTAGAATGGCTACTCCAGTTTGTTTCTTAGGACCATTTACTTGGAGAATTGTTTTCTAGCCTTTTATTCTGAGGTAGTATCTGTCTTTGTCACTCAGGTGGGTTTCCTGTATGCAACAAAATGTTGGGTCCTGTTTATCTACCCAATCTGATAGTCTATGTCTTTTTATTGGAGAATTGAGTCCATTGATATTAATAGATATTTAGAAAATGTAATTGTTGCTTCCTGTTATTTTTATTGTTAGAGTTGGAATTCTGTTCATGTGGCTATCTTCTTTTAGTTTTGTTGGAAGACTACTTTCTTGATTTTTCTAGGATGTAGTTTCCCTCCTTGTGTTGGAGTTTTCCCTTCGTTATCCTTTGAAGGCCTTGATATGTGGAAAGATACTGTGCAAATTTTGTTTTGTCATGGAATGCTTTGGTTTCTCCATCTATGGTAACTGAGAGTTTTGCTGGGTATAGTAACCTGGATTGGCATTTGTGTTCTCTTAGGGTCTGTATGACATCAACCAAAATCTTCTAGCTTTCATAGTCTCTGGTGAGAAGTCTGGTATAATTCTGATAGGCCTGCCTTTATATGTTACTTGACCTTTTTTGCTCACTGCTTTTAATATTCTTTCTTTGTTTTGTGCATTTGGTGTTTTGACTACTAAGTAGTAGGAGGAATTTCTTTTCTAGTCCAGTCTATTTGGAGTTCTGTATGCTTTGTTTATGTTCATGGGTATCTCGTTTTTTAGGTTAGGGAAGCTTTCTTCTACAATTTTGATGAAGATATTTACTGACCCTTTAAGTTGGAAGTCTTCACTCTCTTCTATACCTATGATCCTTAGGTTTGGTCTTCTCATTGTTTCCTGTGTTTCCTTTCTTTGACTGTTGTGTCAATGTTTTTAATGTTATCTTGTGCATCTGAGATTCTCTCTTCTATCCCTTGTATTCTGTTGGTGATACTTGCATCCATGTCTCCTGACTTCTTTCCTAGGTTTTCTATCTCCAGAATTGTCTCTCTTTGATTTCTTAATTGTTTCTACTTCCATTTTTAGGTTCTGGATGGTTTTGTCCAATTCCTTCACCTGTTTGTTTGCATTTTCTTATAATTCTTTAAGGTATTTTTGTTTTTTCTTCTTTAAGGGCTTCTACTTATATTTTTCTATAATTCTTTAAGGGATTTTTGTGTTTCCTCTTTAAGGGCTTCTACTTGCGTATCTGTGTTCTCCTGTATTTCTTTAAGGGAGCTATTTATGTCCTTCTTAAATTCCTCTATCACCATCTTGAGATATTATTTTATATCCAAATCTTGCTTTTTTGGGATGTTGGCATTTCCAGGACTTGCTGTGGTGGGAGTACTAGGTTCTGATGATGTCAAGTAGTCTTGGTTTCTGTTGGCAAGATTCTTGTGTTTGCCTTTCACTATCTGTTAATCTCTGGTGTTAGATGTTCTTGCTGTCTCAGGCTGTGTCAGCACTGTGAAGCTTCATTGTGTTTTAATTTAATTTGTTTGCATTGTGTAAGCTCACCTGGCTTTCAGCATCCACACAATAATAGGCAACTAAGCAAGGCACATCCCTAAACAACATAATTTTTCATGCTTGTATTTTAGTTTTGGGGGGGTTTTATTTTCCAGTGATACTGTATTTTCAATGACACCAAATGAAATTATGTACATGACTCACAGCTCCTCGTTTTACACTGTCTATTCTAGCACATATCTGGATTTATGTAATACATATATTTATCAGTGATTTCATCTTCTCAGATAAGGTTTGGTCTATTTTGAATGGCACCAAGTGTTTGTACTCTATCTTCAGCAAACCTATAGAGCATCATCTTGTATAAATTTTCATTTCACATTTGCTTTTGTACTAATCATGAATTTTTCTCTTGCTTTTCTTGGTTGTGGTTCTTTGAATTTTCATGACAGGGTATTTCAGTATACCCCTGGCTGTCCTGGAATTCCCTCTGTAGCCCAGGCTAGTCTCAAACCCAGAAATCCTTATTCCTCTATATCCTAAGTGCTGTCTCCTAAAAATTTCAAATACTCCATCATAAACTAATAAGCCACATACCTACGCCCAAAATGAATTCATTCCTTTCTAGCATAGAAAATATTCATCTATCTCTAGAGTTTATCAAACATTTAAAAAATTTCTATAATGAATTTTTCCTTGAAAATTTATAATTCAATGTTGACTTGGCACAAATAATAGAAAATACTAGTTGTATTACACACACACACACACACACACACACACACACACACACACACATAATATACAGATTGTTAATGGATTACTTTTATTTTGCTATGGCAAAATATTTTAACAAAGCAGCTTAAGTAACTTAAGGAAAACAGTATTTTTCCCAGTTTGTAAAAGCAACCCATCATGATACTTAATCCAGGGCACCAGACTGGAGAGGGGACTGGTCACATGATACCTGGTCACATGTTTCTGTCAGGAAACAGAGCCAGGCTAGTTTTACCCATAATCTTGTACAACTGACTGCTTTCTAAATACCATTATTTAAATCTATAAACTGATAATATAAGTTATCTTTTCAGGGAATGGCCACTCTTTTCACTCAGTACATCAGCTTCTTAACTTACGTTATTCAATAGTTTTGTCTCTTTCTTTCAATAATCTTGTCATCAATGTTAAAGGAATACTTTAAAAAGTTATGTAAGTATTTGAGCAAAGAACTGAACCACATTCAATAGCTAACTTAAAAATATTCTTGACCTAAAGATCATTAATAAAGTATTATAATTATGTAAAAATATTATAATTACATGGTTCTTAAACGTATACATGGTTCTTAAATGTATAGAGGAAAATACACAACATTTTTAGAAATTGAGCATATTTTCAAAGGAAAAAGTTGATATTTATGTATAAAATTTAATCAGGAAACATTACTTAGAAAACTCTAACATTTGAGCATTCAAAACACATATTAAGCAATTTACTAAGTAGCTTAAATATTGTCCTATAATATTTTAAGATGCAAGAATTTAAGATGAAGAATTTATATCATTTTTATGAATAATTTTAAATGTAGTTTTAAATGTGCAATCACGTTGTAAAATTTTATTAAATCTAATCACATAGAAGTTTCCATATGACATTGTTACATTTATTTTTCCCGTTGAACTGTTAACATCCCTGAAAATAACCTTAGACAGTTATGTTTAATTTGAGCTTTAGGGCTCCTTGGAGTGGAAAAGGTAAGGGCTATGATTTTCTGGACATGGAAACCTGCTTTTCATGGTAAACTGGATAAATGCTTGTGCTACCTCATGGGAATAGGGTAAAAACGACTTGGGGATCTATTTTGCTAAGATGCCAAGGGCTCCATCTTCTTTAAAACTCAGTGGCCTTTCAGGGATCGTGAATTGCTGAAGTAGAACAATCCTTATTCCTCTTTATCTCTCATCCACTGCCTTTGAAATCAACTGCAGCTTCAGACTTGGAAGAAACACAAAGGGCAGGGCTGGAAATAAAAAATATGGCCCAGGATTTGTGATGCTCAAGTGATTCCGACTCATTTCTGCAATCTCTCCGTGGCTCTGAAGCAGGCTAGACTTATCGCTGATATAGTGCATCTCACGGCGCTCTAATTCATTTTACAGAGGTAATCCTAACCAGCCTTCCCATTATTCTTCTAACATGAGCTTTCGGTTTGGTTTCATTGGAAATAATTCATCCTTTAGTTCATGATTCCTGATTTTATCAAATTATGCAGATCCAGAGAGTGTCCCAGAATTCTTTGTGGAAAAAAATCAAAGGTGTTAAAAATGTCCCCAGTACTTCATGCTCACCTGTGATGCAAAACAAGCCTTCTGACTACCAGTGTCTCATACTCAGGCAGGTAAGCAGTTTTTGGACCCGTATACTTCTTTCAAAAAAAAAAAATAGGAACAGGGCAGACTTCATGATTATTCAGCAACAAAATGATGTACAGTTATTCTTTCTTAAATAAATTACATTATGTCAGTATGTTTTTTTTTCACAGCTTTGATTCCAGAATTCAGAAGCTGAGAGAGGAGGGCAGAAGTGAATGTGAGTCCAGTTGCAACTACACAGTAAATTCCAGGTCAGCCTGAATAATGATACAATGTGACAACCTATCTCAAAAAACAAGCAAACCAATAAACAACACCCCCCCACAAAACAATCAAACTTCTGTCCCACATACATTAAAGTATGCCTTTGCCTCTTAAACAGCAGAGAATCTGAGGGGCAGCAGTATCTCTTAGAAATGTTTTGCATTTTGCTCTTCATTTCCTCATATGTGTATGGCTGTGGTTGTTTATAAATGAGAGTAAGTCTGACTTGCATAAGGGCTTTAAAAAATTAAGTCTGTCCAGTAGAGTGATTTTGCTTTCATTAACAAGTCAAGAGTACAACAGAGCTAGTATAATGTAGCAGCATGCAAATCAAGACTGTTAACTATCACCACACAGTGCACTGTCCCGTGGAGGGGTGACATGGGAGACACATGGATCATGTGATCATTGTGAACACCTCTTTAAAATAAAGTCTGCCCTGTGATGTCATTTCTAAAGAAAAGAAAGAAAGAAAGAAAGAAAGAAAGAAAGAAAGAAAGAAAGAAAGAAAGAAAGAAGAAAGAAATGGCATACAAGCCAGAAGAGCAGCATTAGTAATATGTAATGTAGACAATTGTGTTAGATCCCATTCCTAGACAATAAACTACAAGCAATTAATGACTGTTGGGTTAAGGAGAATTTGCCTTCCTACTGATGAGCCCCTTCTTTGGTTGTCCAATGCAGAATGGTAATCACTGAAAGCATATACAAACAACAAACATAGATTCAGCACTACATATGTGTATGTATATGTATACACACATACATGAATGTTTATGAGTATTTATAAATGTATCTGTTTATTCAAAGAAAAAGAGGCTATTAGCCTGAGATCAGGGAGGACATGGAAGGTATTAGAGGGATGGTACCTAAGAGGGACTGGAGGAAGAAATGGAAACAGAAAAAGTGATGCAATTCTATTTCAAATAAAATATTTTTAAAATACCCCATTGTTATCCACACTGCTTGCTCACACTTATTAGTGTACTTATATAGAGCAGTAATATTATATCCCTTAAAATTTGGTCTGCCTGTTTAATGTTGCTTATATTAATGTATATTGACCTTTATACTTCTGGATTTTATCTTCAATTATGAAGATTTTATTTTTAATACTAAAAAGCCCAGGCCTGGCTATAGATGCTCACTGTACATTATTCCTCAGACCTGGAGTTCTCCATATTAACCAGGTATGTCAGTATACACCTGTGGTCTCTTCACTTAGGACTGACAGGCAGAAAGATTAGAAGTTCAAAGTGATTCTCAGATTCTCACCTTGGTTACATGAGTCTTGGACTCAAAAACAAAACCCAAAACTCAAAAATAATTGCTTCAAAAATTTTTACTGAATGGAATGTTAAGAATAATTTTGTTCTCTTAAATTGCAACACATCATTAGGCTTTTAAACATGATGTAAGCAATATGGGCTTTGAACCATTCATTACAATAAACTGTTTACTGATAACAGTGAGAAAATAACTATACTTCTCTGATAGTGTACTGATAATATTCTAGAAGATAAAACAAGTGATTTAAATGATAAAAGCTAGACGTTCAGTAAGATTGGAGACAGTGTCTTTGCAGTAACTATAGAATTGTTTGAATATATTAGAGTAGAATTTGTAGATAATTTTAGGTTGCAAATGATACTCCATACTTCATTCTGCAGTGTCATCTTTCACACTCGTGCATAGTTCTCAATTTCACCTTAAACTAATACTGTGCTAGGTGTCTTTGTAATCTTTCTACACATTACAGGCTCTTGTTTTCAGTAAAAATACTATCACTAATCATAGAGGAACAAAGATGTGTCTAAAGTTTGAAGGGACATAGCTGTCTTACAATTCAGATAATGAATTTTAGTTGTCTCTGGAGAAAAGTCTTTCCAGGATGTAGCCTGGCACTATTCCAAGATTGCTTTGCAAAAGTAACTCCATATGTAGACTGAAAATAAGCAAGTGGTGTTTTAAATCAACTGGAGAGCAAAGCTGTACTCCTCAATATTTTTTCCTGGGCATAACTTTGAAGTGCAGCATTCAGGGATTCTGAGGGTTTATGTTACCTGCTTAATGGAAGCATGGAAAATTATTTGAAAGGACTCCTTTTAAAAATATACTTGAAATTTATGGAATATCACCTGTGGTTAAGAGGAGTTAAGCAATTCAAAGCATTTTTTTCAGCCCAAAAAAGAAAGAGTTAATTTTAAATTGAAGTTATGTTTTCCATGCTTCTATGGCAACAAGATGATAATCACAAGTTTGTGCATCCCTTACTTTTAAAGCCAATAGATGACTGGATGAGTAAATGCTGGTAAATTAGGAAGAATATGAGTAAAGATATAACGATTCAGGTACTGTGAGTAAACTAAATTGAAGAACATAGCATGCTTTATGCTCATTAGTATTTCACTGCAAGCAACACTTTAAGAGATTTTATTTTTTCAGACAAAAGCAACACATGTTTATTTCCTTGTAACATGTTCTGAGTTTACTTGGTAATTTGAAAATTTGACATTGACATTGGATATATATATATATATGTACATATATATATATCCAATAAAATACATACATATGTACATATGCATATATACATTTATACATATTCAATCCAATTCCTATTATCCTTAAGTTTCTATCATATAACTGGAATCTAACTACATGTATTTGGACATTAATTCTTTTCAGAAAGAACAATACTTTCAGCAACACATACCTAGTTCATAATGAAACTATTTTCTCTAAAGAATATCTGAAACATAGCTAATATAGTTGATATTGTTAAACAAACTTTGACAAGGTATGCCAAAGTCTATATGAACAAATTCTTATTTTAGTATGTGAAATATTTTGTTATAGCCATTGAGGCATTGGTTGCTTCTCATCTGTATCAGGAATAAGAATGAGAGTAAGAATAAGGAGGAGCAGGAGAATGAGAAAATGTTTCATATATAAAAGATTGTATATTTGTTAAAAATTATACTTCTAATAAATGTGAAGAATTTCCTCTCTGAATTCCTTTCTAAATTAAGTTAATAGTTATAAACAGTTTAAGAGTTGTATTTTTTTTTAATGCAAAACCAAGAGGTTTATTTTCCGAAGTGTTGGGGGTCAGCCCTCGATCATGTTTGACAAGAAGGAGACCCTGAATGGCTATTACAAGCAGTTCTTATACTTTTTAGGGACACAGGTTACATTGGCAATGTTACAGTTCAAACTTATTGGCTAAGCATATTGACCTTTAAGTCTATTGGCTAGCAAGCATGATATGCATTTGAACTCTAACTGGGACTTTCCGGAAGGCCAAGTGACTATCAGTCAGTACATTCTGAGAATTGTTTTCCTCAAGAATGTTCCTGTGGGTGGGGAATGGAACTTGGCCTAGTCTTGACCACAGGCAGGAGTGGGAAGCTGTAATGAGGGTATGGAACTGGAAAAAGCCCTTAGGTACAAGCTCCAATCTTGGAGCTATGCTCAGGGGTCTTGGGTAACTAACTCATATTCTTCAGGTCCTGTCCCCAGAGTCTCATATCGTTAGCACAGGACAATCAGCTGCACTGCTCCTATCCTCTCTTTTATGAAGACTATAAACTTGTTCAATATGCAAGATCCAAAGGTCAACGATAGCAGGAGAACAATTAGGGGTCCTAACAAGGTGGATATGAGGGTGGTTAACCAAGGGTAGGAGTTAAACCAAGACTCGAACCAGCCCTGGCTCTGTTCCCTTTTTCTCTTCCACTTGGCTAGCCCTTCTTTCACCTTGGCCATTGAACCTTAAACTCCCCTCAGAATGTGTTTCCAGTATGTGTTTCCTGGTGTTTCACACCCCCAGGTAACACAGAAAAAGTAGTTGGACTCCCAACACTGATGGGCCTGGTGTTGGCTTCTCCCATCTTAGGGGCACACATGTATGGAGGTTTCTTGCAAGACACTCCTCAAATTTTGGCTTCTGCACCCTAAGACTCACCCTCCAAGGCTACTTCTGGGACACAGTTTAGATTCACAAGTCCCTCATCCCCCTTGTTCCACTAATTCTTGTCCCTGTGTCTCTAGGGTGGAAATATCTCAGGACTCAAGGCCCCATTGCTATCTTACAGAAATCAAAGACAAGATCCAGTCATCAGATATAAGGTGGGTGTCACACTGTAGTAGACCAAGCTACATCCCCAGTGACTAAGAGTACTTGCCAAGTCAATTTGTAAGGTTGTGGGAGTTTCTGAGGCTCAGTGCCAGAAGATACACCACGGCTATCTCATGGTTTCTCTGGCCTTGCAGAAGAGGGTGGCTCAGCTGTCTGGCTGCTATCCTGTTGGCATCAGGAGCAGATGCTAGTCTGACATGAGTTATGTGAATCCAGGCAGTTATTCCATCCACTTTAACAGAGGTTGGAGTTGTCAACACCACCAGAAATGGCCCCTTCCACCTTGTTTCCAAGTTTTCAGCATGATATCTCTTAGCATATATCCAGTCTCCAACTTGGTACTTGTATGGAATCTCTGGGGTGCCTTTGTTATAGAGAGTACTAAGCTTAGGCCACAATTCCTGGTGGCTGATCTGGAAAGCTTGCAATGGAGCCATAAGATCTTTGTCAGCCTGAAAAGTCACTCTGGGGGTTGTGGTCAAGAGCCGGGGTCAAGGAAGAGGGGATCTCATGCAGGATCTCAAAAGGTGCCAGGTTAAAATGTTAGGAGATGTTCCCGGCTAGGAACAGGGCCAGGGGAAGTAGCACCACCCAGTCAACATCAGTTTCCAAGGACAATTTAGTTAAGATTTCTTTTAGAGTTCTGTTCATTCTCTCTATCTGCCCTGATTGCTGGGGACGGTAAGTTAAAGAGTTTAACTTAAACAATTTAGGTATAAGTAGGTCAAAATTTACAACGAATGAGCATATAATAAGATAGCACATATTTTACTACCTTTAGATAAATTACATTATTATGCTTTACATGTAGAAATTTCTGTGTTAAGGCCTGTAGTCAGGTATGTTGTTTATTTATTTCCATACATGCAAACAGGAAAAATTGACACATAGAAAATAAATGGTGTGGTATGTCCAAGTTTATCCTTTCTTCATAGCCTTCATGCACTTTGTAATGAAATTTTGTTTGTTCTAAGTAATATCCTCCTGAAACTCAGCTCTCAGCTCTTTTTTGTTTGTTTGTTTTTTGTTTGTTTTTTGAGACAGGGTTTCTCTGTGTAGCCCTGGCTGTCCTGGAACTCACTCTGTAGATCAGGCTGGCCTCGAACTCAGAAATCCACCTGCCTCTGACTCCCAATTGCTGGGATTAAAGGCGTGTGCCACCATTGCCCGACTTAGCACTCAGCTCTTTTTAACTCCAGTGTGACAGTTGTCACAATTAAGCAAAGAGCATGCATTTGTACAGCTGATTGTGTATTTTCAACTCAATTACTCTTTACTCCTCCTGAAATGATTAAGGCAGGAATGTTCGATGAGGTGTTTGTTAAAATTTTAGGTAGATAGGTTAGAGATCATTTCAGCTTTGGAGTAGAAAGCTGAAGGCTGATGAGTGTAGGTACTTCAGATATTAGAAGTTTCCCATCCCAGGCACACAGAATGATGTTTCTGTTGTTTCTGTTGGGATCTGAGGCAGCAAGGAGAGAATTATGGTTATAGCCTCACAAAATTTATAACTTCTCTTACTTAGGAAAGATTAAAAGTAGAATAAGGCATGGCCCTGAAGCTGCGATGGCCTCTGGAAGCTATCTATAAAGTAATCTAGGTGGTAGAACTTTTCTGGCACTGGAGACAATATCAATGACCATTTGTGTCAGGCAGGTATTCTACCATTGAGGTCATCATCTCAAGCCGGAGGACAAAGAAATAATATGACATGCTTTTAGCTCCTTCTCCAAGGAGACCACTGCTCCTTTCAGAGCAGTTATAGAGGTTATAGCTACAGTGAGAACTGGAGAATACTATTGAAATAATCAGAGACAACAGAGTGTTTTCTGAAAGGAGGAAGTCAGGTGTAGTGATCCACAACTGTAATCAAACACTTTGAAGGTAGATGCAGGAAAATGAGAAATTTAATGAATTCAAGGCCAGTCTGGATTGCCTAATGGCTGTCTCAAAACATAACTAAGAAAGTGATTAAGTATTCAATTTACAGAATTTGGGAGAAAACTAGTAGGATGTCTGATTGATTTGATTCAGAATACACAAGAGAAAGAAACAAACTAGATAACTATTATTAAGGGCAAACAAAATTAAGAATGACTGCAATGGACAACAGCATTAGAGGATGAACTGGTATGGGCAGAAAAATATGAAACCTCAATTGAGTATGTAAATATTGCTATGATATCAAACATCTTCTAAGGCTATCTGATTAGTATTTTATTAACATAGGACTGGGATTAATACAGCTTTCCTGGTGGATAATTTTATTCTGTGATCATTAAATATAAATTATATTTCAATCTATTTCAATGAGATCACCTTATATAATTTTTAATTTATTATTTTAATTTTGTGGATGGGTTTGTGAATGTGAGGGCTGCAGAGATGAGACAAGTAAGATTTACCTCAATTTATGTTACAGGTCATTGTGAAACAGCTGATGTAGGTTCTGACAATATACTTTAAGTTCTCTGGAAGAGCAGAACATAACTTGTTGACTCATTCTTCCAGTCTTATGCTGTATTTAAGCAACAGAAAAATATGCTGCAGGGTTCTTAAACAGAAAATAAGACCCAAGAATTTTGAATAAAGGCATAATAATAAGTGACAAAACTATTGACTACTGTATATAGTTTTTGAAATTGTGTCCATTAAAAAGTATAAATATTGTTATATATGCATAAAATATTGAAAGATATATCTTCAAAATTGAGTATAACCACTGCTTTGGGGCTTGATTTGACAGAGGAAAATTTAGTGCAACCTTGTTCACACTGATTAGTTTCTCAAAATAAATAAGTATATGAATAAATAAAATGAACTGAAATAACTACAACAGAACGTCTGTCTCATAATTTTGTGTTTTTCCGAAATCCTTTGTATATATTTTACCATATAAAATAGATAATCACAGTCATTGTGTGTGTATGTGTGTGTGCGTGTGTGTAACTGAATTAGGAAATATTCCTGATTTTTAGTCCCTTTCATATAGTATTATATAATTATCAAAATTGCTAAGTGAATCATAAAACACTTGACTCCTAGTAAAGGATTTTAATTAAACCCCATCATTACTTTCTTTCATTAAGGATGTTACCATTTTTGTTTGACTATTTTCTTAAGATTGAATTTACACTCAACACATCAATCAGCATACAGTAAGAAAGAGGAAGAATAAAAGAGGCAGGGACAGACTGAGCGAAGAAGGGAGTAGGTGGTGGAGGGAATGAAGAAAGAAGAAATGGAGGAGGCAGAAAGGAGGAGGAGGAGGAGGAGGAGGAAGAGGAGAATGAGAACGAGGAGGAGGAAGAGGAGGTGGAGGAAGAGGAGGAAAAGTGCAAAGAAAGCAAAGCAGGGTTATCCGCATCCTAAAGGAAAAGTCCACCCTGCTCATGTCATTTGGAAACTGAAGCAGACGTTCCTGAGAATAAAGTCACAAACAGCACAGTTTGTGCTGTAGTAGGTCTCTTTTTAACTGTTGCTTTAGGAAAGAACACCTCTCACATTCTGTGTCCCATGTTTAGAAATTGTATTTGAAACGTTAAAACAGAATATCCTTGTACTTGTAAATATTTTACCACAAAAGGCATTTATGATGAGGAACTATTTTACACACAAAGTACTGGGTCTTTTCGTAGCTCCCTTATTTTAGCTTGGATGGAAACGGCTGTTTAGCCTCTATTAGAGAAGCTGGATATAGTGGAGAATGAGGAGAAACCTGCTAAGGGAAAAGTTGAGGATTTTGTTTGCGTGGAGATGAATATTTAAAACAACATAAGAAATAAAATTAACTTATTATTGCATATGGGATTCTTTAAATATAATAAATTAATGGACTTAGCATAGAAGATGCGAAATCTTCAAATTTAGTTAGTTGAATTAAATGAGTTATAAAATTATATGTAATATAGATTGCAATTTTAATAGATATGGGAGTAAAATTAACGTTCCAAAACCAATGTTAAAGTTATGTTAGTTTTCTTCTCTGTATGTTTGTACTCTAGATTCTTTAATATTTGCATGAAAAATTACTCCTCTATTTGCATTTGGATTATTCATAGCTCCCTTACATGTATCTATGGTTGACTACTGGCATTGAGAAAAATGATTTATTGAGTAATTCTTGTAATTTTCAAAAAAATTTAAAGTGTGTGTGTGTGTGTGTGTGTGTGTGTCTGTGTGTGTGCACGCATGCATGCGCACATGCACGCATATATATATGTGTATACTTGTACAGATACATCTCTGCAGAAGCCAGAGATGATGGATGCCCCAGCGCTGGAGATTCAGGCAGTTGAGAGCTATCCGGTATGGGTGTTGGGAACTAAATTTGGTTTCTGGGCAAAAGTCCTACATGTCCTTCACTGGCAAGCCATCTCTCTAGCCCCTTAGTGAATAATTTCTGTATGAAAATAATTTGATAATCATGAGTGCTCCAGCAATAGATGATTTGAATTTGAATTATTTGATCTCTTTCATTTTTCTGACCTTTAACATAAGGATATTTGTTTTAGGCGTGTACCTAATAGAATATTATATCAGGTTGCCTTGTGCCTGCACTCAGATCTCACAGTGGAATATTATATCAGCCTGCAGTCAGATCTCACCTACACCTATTTGCCACTCGCTCTCTTGTTGTGATAAATGAAGCAGCTCTGTAAAAGTCATCTGTCTTTGACTCATTTCTACTCATTCTTATTTAATGAATTTTAATTTTGAATTGTTTTAGAGTCAATGACCAGGATTCCTAAATACATTGTTGAAAACCTTGGATCCTCTCATTCGTGTCTTCTCTGTCATCCTTGTTTCTAACCAGTTTACCCATTGACAGCACACTTTTCTTTCACTTTTTAAAACCATCATTACCCGTTATTGGTCACCAGTAACACATGCAGTGTACCCAGACAACTCTTCCACACTCTTTAGATCCATAGTCTACAGTCATACTCTCTGAAGCCTCCTGCTGAGGCTATCTTTGCTCTGTAGCACAACTTCTTTGTGTTTTGTTACTTTTAGTGTAAGGTACTCTTCATATATCTACAGGGTACGTTTTTCACATAGAAGGCCTAAGTTAGATTACACCAACCACAATTGGTCCTTCTCAATTGATACTGGCATCTCCAAACTGTTGGGCCTTCCTGTTGCAACTGAACTGCAATTTCATTGATGGCCTCTCAAGGCCTGCCTTCAGGATCTCTGCCACTGCCACACAGTGCCACGCCCAAGCTGCCTGCCATTATCCTTTCATGTCTTCAAAACCAGTTCCACCTGAGTGACTCCCACACTACCAATGCCAGCTGCCCACACGTGCAACTTTAGCCTTCTCTGGAACCCAGCCACCATGAGTAAATTCTTAAGAAACACTTCTCAGACTATTTTACCTCAGTGATGCTGGTCTCTTCTTAATTACGGCGAATTTTTTGGTTCTGGCTCACCAACAAGGAGTATTTCAGAAATTTCACTTTAGTGATTTTGACCTCTTGCTAATCACATAATTCAAAATAGCATTATCTGTCCACAGAGGATGGTTCCATTTAGTTCTTTCTCCTTTTTAGATTTTTTTAAAATATAATAACATATTTTTTAGGATAGTAGATTTCCATGAAGCTTTTCCATATAGTCTTGCTTTTGTTAACCCTTTACTCTTCCCTAGTCTTATTAATCCACCAACTTGGTTTTGTTCTTTAAAGATTTCCTCATATATCCCAATACCTTGCTCCACTCTCATGTTCTGTGTTATAGGATCCTTTGCACTTCTCTATAATAGCCACTATTTTTGATTAGAGTGTATGGAATTTTTATTATTATTATTGTTTTAAATTTTAGGTTTGAGCTGATTTTTAATAACTTATTTTTATTTATTTTTATGTGCGCTGGTATTTTGCCTGAATGTGTCTCTGAAAGGGTGTCAGAAAACAGTAGTTATAAGCAGTTGTAAGTTGCCATGTGGGTGCTGGGAATTGAACTGGATCCTCTAGAAAATCAGCCAATGGTCTTAACCTCTCAGCATCCTCTCAAATCCCTTAGAAATTTTATTATTTTTACAAAAAATGTCATTATATATCAGTACCAAATATTTTTATATTTATCTACTATTATCACCCTCATTATAATATTTCCTCAAATGCTAATGATGGACTTTAATTTTTTTTATAATTTTTTTTGTTACTTATTATATGTGCATGTGTATGTGTGGGCACATATACCAGAGTACATTTGTGGAGATCAGAGATCATCTTTGTAGAATTTCAAAAATCAAGGTCATACCATTAAGCTACCCATTGAGTCATCTTACCCACCTAAAGACAAAAGTATTTTAAATAAAAAGCTATTTTAAAGATAGGCATATTATAAGTTTCTTTTTAACAAAAGTCATTTTATATGATCAGATTTATTTCTCAAGCTTATAACTCTGGGCAATTGTGTTGGAGTGTTTTATTCCAACTTGGCACAAGATGAAATCACTTGAGAGGAGAGAGCCACAGTGTTAAAAATGCCTCCATAGGATAGGCAAGCCTACAGGGCATTTTCTTAATTAGTCATTGTTGGGGGGGGGGCCCAGACCATTGTGGTTGGTGTCATTCCTGAACTGGTGGTACTGGGTTCTCTAAGAAAATAGGCTGAACAAGTCATGGGAAGCAAGCAAGCCAGTCAAGGAACCTATCCATGGCCTCTGTATCAGCTCCTGCTTCCTGGTACTTGCCCTGTTTCAATTCCTGTCCTGGCATCCTTAGATTATAAATAGTGATATGGAAGTTTACACAGCCAAATAAGGACTTTCTTTCTACCTCGTTTTTTGGGCATAGTGCTTCATAGCAGCAATAGAAACTCTAACTAAAACAGAAAAAAAAGCCTGTGCGTGAGAAACACTGAGTAAAAATTGTATATAGAGCCTATATAATAAAGTGTGAAAGATAAGACTGAGAAGTTAGATTCCTAATGTTTGTTGAGATCCCCTTGACCCCTATCAGTGCCATTACTGTGTAGGCCATGGTTGGGATTACCATTTGTAATAATAATAATAAAAAAAAAGGTCTCTACTATGCAGATCTGAAACCACTGTGCCTATAAATCTTTCCTAAGAGAGAGTACGTAGTGTGGTTTAAAGCATAGTTCTAAATTCTCACAAGGATCTTAGGCTTCCCTAAGATCTAGACTTTAAAGCTCTACCTCTCACTGGAATCAGTCACATGGTGAGGTTTCAGGGCATTGGATTGATCAACTTCTAGAAGTCTTCCATCTGTAGAATTAACTGCTATTAAACTGTGTGAAAGTGGAAATATTCAACTTTAAAATCACTGTATAGAATATTTTGAAACTTTCACTCTTTCTGTGCAAATCATGAACTCCTGGTTTAGTGCATCTGCCATCTTGAAGCCCCGTTCTCTATCTCAAAAATTGTTGTCTTAAGGCATATAAGGTAAACACTTGGTTACCAGCCTCCATAAAGCATGAGAAGTAGGGGAATCTACATGAGTGGAGTCCAGTGGGAGGGCAATGGGTTACTGTTCTGGCTCTTGGGCAGGTTGTTGGAGCTCTTCTCCTCTTCCTACTGTAGGATTCTGCCTCAACATAAACACAAAAGAAAAAAGAGACACCTGACTACCAGCTGAAACTTCCCCCAGTTTTAAGGCAAAATTATTCTATTCTTCCTTCCATTGAAATTGACTTATCTCTAGAACTCATCATAATTACGAAAAGCTAAATGACTTTATTTAAGGAAAATAAGTAAATAATTCCTGAAATATGCCAGGTCTTCTGTATGTTAAAACAGAATCATCTCCAAGCCAGATTTTAAATGGGAATTTTATGGAATCAAGTAATAATCTAAGTGATAGCCAATACAATATTATTTTGAAAGTTGTATTTAAACATGAAAAGTGTATGGTAGCATTTATGAATATTACAATATTAACAAGAAACTCTCCCTTTTGCTTACAATATGAGGAAATTGAATTTTCCTAACTTAAAACGTCTGAGCACCATAATCATTGGGATATCATTATGTAAGCTCTTATAAGGCTGATTTTTACAGCCACTCCATGGTCTCCCGCACAAATATAACTCGAGTATGGGTAATGATTTATGTCTTCTATATTAAAACAAACCACATTTTATAATCTAAAATGAAAAGAAATTTATCCATTGTTTTTTCTAGTACAAGAAAAGGATCCTGAAATACTTGCAAGTTTCTTTTATATAATCAACAAAACTAGACTATGACAGTTAAGGAGCATTCTATTTCATCAAGCCCTCGTACGTTCACAGTTTCACTCAGCTGTGTGCCAAGACTGTAGAACATGAAACAAGCTTATGATATATCCAATTTTCCGAAATCAGATAAAAGTTTCTGATAACCAAAAGTAATGTGATATACATAGCAAAGCCTGTTTGTAGTGTCTTCCGTCTTTGTTGTTCAGCTGTCTCTCACTGGTACCAGGAAGTGCTTCAAAGTCCTATGAAAACAAAGCATAGCTGGTGAAACTAATAGGTTGATGTGAGTGGAAATTCAATATAAACAGGTTTGACAAATATGGGGAAATTTAGCATTGAGCCTGTGGGATTTTTCACCAGACATTTAAATTTGATTGATAGACAAGAATGTTATATATATGGATTCAATACAAGTGGGTATCATGGCATCATAAAAGGAGTATTATCAACTAAAGAAGTTGTGAAATTCTCTCCCCCCCGAGCATTGGATTCATAATGTCTTTTTAGCCCCTAAAGTTAACTCCTGCAATCTCGTTGTTCTAATCTAGTTCTGACGTGATTTTACAGTTTAACTTCTTCCTAGCTGAACACCTTCAAAGTCTCTCTTTTCATCAAATAGACATTTGGTGATGCATCCTAGGGACAACCTTTCCAGTCATGCTCTGTTTGATTAAAGTTTTGTTTCAAGTGCTGTATTAAAATTCAGGAAAATAAAATATTTTCAGCTTTGCTTCTAAAAATGAATTCCCAATTTTTATATATATTCTTGTGTGTGTCTTTAATCTATGTAATAGGAAGAAATAAACCAAAAGCCGTACTCATATTTAACTATTGTTTATTAACAGTTCTATTTTTATATTATTGAAAATAGAGGGTTTTTTTTTATTCAATATATCTGCATTACAGTTTCCACTCCCTTCTCCTTCCAAATCTGTATCCTTTCTGTCTTTTCCTAGAAAACCAGCCATAATTTAAGGAATAGTCATAAAAGAGAGATAAAACAAAAATAAATAATTGTGATAAGACAAAGAAAACAAAGTAATTATTTAAGTAAAGATTACATTTTGCATGAAATGTTAGAAAAATATTTAATAATTTTAAAGTCATAAATTTTTAAAAATCAGCATTCAGTAATATAACCACAACCTGTGGCTTACAAATCACTTTTAAGCAAACATCTCACCTTGGCCTTGTTTCCTAGTTGTTTAATTTTTTTTCCCTTTATGCACCTGAGAAAGAAATATATGTATTGAGTTTTGTTTTCTAATGCCTTAAATTATGTTTATCAAATATATTTAATTTTGATTTAGAGGAGGTCTTGAGATTTATTATTATTATTATTATTATTATTATTATTATTATTATTATTATTATTAATGTGCATGTATACACACATGGGTGTCTATGCTAGAGGTGGCCAGTGTAGTACAGTGAGTCAGATGCCTTGGAGTAATGTTATAGGAGGTTGTGAGAACCCAATGTGGATTCTGAGAATGGATGTTCAGTTCCCTGAAAGAGGAGCAAGAGTGCTTAATCACTGAGGCATATCTTAATCCCTTAAATATTTTTTTAATTGTTTCAGTTAATGGTAACAATAACATATATTAAAAGTACATATTCTCAGGGAAAATGAAACATTTTAAGTTTGACTAGTGTCTTGATATGTCTACTCACACTAATTCAAAACTTTCTTAAAATATGTCAATTAAATTTGGAGTATTCAATCCACTATATGCTTGATTTGATTTATGAATGAACTAGATTAACTATTCAAATCAATTAATAATTAACTCTATATTGTGTTGCTAACATTTGTGGAGATACAAGCTTCATGGACATATTCAAAGACATAGAAAAAGAGAAACATAAAAAGAGGCAGAGAAATCGTATCTTAAATGTACATTTAACTGAACACTGCTTAGTGAATTTTTAGTGCTTAAGTATTAAGTACTTAATTCTAATTAAATTTGAAATACTAAAACTCTTATGCAAATTTTAAAAGAATTTTTACTTGAGTGTTTTTGTTCTTTTTACTTGTTTAAATAAAATTCACTGAAATTTATTACTCATTAAATGTTATTTTTTTAATAAAGCATATGAAACAGTCTATAAAATTTCTTGAGCCACTAACTACTCAATGACCTAAAATAAATTTTCTGAAATATTTTAATACTTTGAATGCAAGCCAGCTTGTGATGACAAGAGTGAATGGCGATCTTTAAACAGACTATCTCTCATTACCAGACTTGATGCTGTAAGGTACAAATTACATGAAATCAAAATGATGAAAATTGTTGTAGAGGCAAAGCATCCTTTCAAATTCAGATTCTGTAGATTGGCAGCAGATTTACCGTGATCTCTATTACCATTTGATATTTTCAATGAAGACTCGTCCTGGCTGAATTGCCAGCTACAGTAACTGAGTCAGTTTTCCTGCCTCTCCGTTGCTACCTCTCACTGTTGAGAAACAATGTGCTGTATTCTTGCTGTCAGTAGAAAGATTATTTGAACATAGGCTGATTCTGCCTTGTACCTCAATGCAGACCTCTTAAGGTGTTCCTACTTGTAATACCTTTCAGGACTCGAAATGTTTATGTACTCAGTGTCCTACTAATGTAATGGATATATTGTACACATCATGCACTTTCGAATAATGAATCATAAATAAATATGTTTAAGCACATGTATATAATTTTATCATTTCCTAAAATGAAATTTTTTTTATTATACTGAAATGGATGTACTCATTTATGTTTACATAAAAAGTTAAACCTCAACAGAATTTCAGATACCGATTTGAGTATAAACTATCCAACACTTTTCAGAGTGGATTATATTTTAGTTTTTATAATCAATAATTCACAGAGCACCACTTAATAAAATAACTACCATGGTACAAAAGGCAGAACTTTTCAGAATTGTTGGAAATTCTGTCCTGATCACAAGTGACCAATTAAAAAGAGCTGGTTTTTATGAAGTACAAGCCAAAAATTCAAATGATACTTTAAATCAAATGGTAATATAATTCATTCAAAGGATATTAATTTGATACATGCTGAGGAATGATTGTGGGGGAGTAGTCTTTGTTTTCTGATATTTAACCAAGATATTTTCTAACTGCAGAAAACAACACACAGAGAGAAATGTGAGTCCCTAAATAACCTACATCTTCTCAAATCTCAGCCCAGGGCTTCAGTCCAGTACTTTGCTTTGTGCAGTGTGAGAGCAAACACATGCATGGTGCACTGGGGAGTGCTCGGTGATCACAATGAGACATGGGCAAGTGCTACTACCCGGAAGTCCAGTCATGACAGTTTGGTTTTGAATTGATTTTGGTATCTGGATGTTCTGAAAACTTCTTTTGCCAGATTTCTTGGACTCCATTATATATCTCTCAACTATAATTTACCCACCTGTGGTTTGAAGGATAATATTTTATAGTTATTGCTTGGGGATAATGTTTCAGTTTTCCTTTTAAAGGTGTTATTGTTTAATTTGTCTTAGATCATTTTCATTGCATACACTTTTATCTTAAAAGCTATAGGTTTTAAAGCACCAGGTCTTAGAGCTTTTACCAGACATGGTGCACAACATTATTGTGATTATTAGTTGTGTATCTTGCCCAGCCTTCACACCCTCATGATAATACACTGACTTTATTCAAGCTGATCCCAGGCTCTTGTCATGACAGCCTTGCCAATCTGTGTTAGGCATGAAAACATTTTCACGTTTCTCTAGCTCACTCACCTAGGCCCAATCATTCCATGCAGTTTCCCTCAAAGTTCAGTGACTGAGCAGACTAGGGTACCCATAGAGTGACTGAAGTGACACAGAGTCATCTTTCTTCCCATGGTTCATAGAGAAACAGAACTGAAAACAGGCGCTTGGAAATTCAAGTGCAGAGAACAAGACTCATTTAGTTCAGCACCATTTCAGGGCTTCATTCATTTGAATTACGTCTAAAGTTCCTCAGGAAAATAATGCAGGGCTACACATTCATTTTAGGCTAATAAGCTGGTTTTAGGATTCAGTCACTTTCAATTAATATTGTGCTCATTGTTTTAATACATGTGATGATAGGATACTGTGTTACTAGCAGGAATATCAGTGATAAAGTTATTATTCATGTGATCATTCATTTGTAAATAGATTCTAATAATTCAAATATTTCTAACCTAACCTTCCACACACTTAGCCTTTTGCATTCATTATTTCATATTTACTTATATATTTATTTTTGCTGCTGCATATATAATTTGTTTGTCCAATTGATTTATTTATTATATGATTTTATATTGTAAGCTATATACATAAAAGAGAAAATGCTTGTATTACTGGCACATATCTCAGAGCTCTTTCAAGTTAGAGAAGTAGGTGGAGAAATTGCAATTTAGTAAACATCCATAGTAGTGTTATTACTTTATGTTTATACTTTATGTATAAACATAAAGACATTAACAAAAAAGCCCTAAGCAAAACCTGTAAGGAAAGAATGGTTCACAGCATGAAGTCACTGTGGGAGAACCTTTGACAGGCATTTGCAAAACTACAGCAATAACATGTTCCCCAAACAGGAACACAAAATGACCTGGCTTTTTAAAATGTTCATATATTTATATACTAATTTTTGAAACAAGGTCTCATTACGTAGATTTGGCTAGCTTTGTACTCACTCTATGAAACCAGGCTGGCCTGGCGAACTCACAGAGATCTGCCTGTCTCTGTCTCTTGAGTCCTAGGATGAAGGATGTGTATGCAGTTCCTTTGGAATTCATGAAAGAGCATGTGTTCCCCTGGAGCTAATTACAAATATTTGTGAATAACTCTTGGTGATTGCAACAGAAGACTGGTCCTGTGCAGGACCAGCACTCTTAATTAATTACTCTTAAACACTAAGCTTTGTATCTAGAGTCTTTTACCACATTTTTCTTTTTAAAACAATGTCTCTTATGTCTCCTTGCTGTCCTTGAACTTCCTATATAGCTGAAGGGAGGATGGCCTATAAAGTCTAATTTTACACCTTCTACTTTCTGAGTACTGAGATTACACAACCCATACCACCATATCCCATGCATGTGACCTTAGGATCAAGGCCGAGCCCTGAGCATTTGAGGCAAGTCTACCCATTGAGTGATATCTCTAGCCCAGTTTCAGCATTTTTAATAGTGCCATATCAAATGGCTTTTATATTTTGTATATCAATAGTTTACTCCTTGCCAAATGTACTTTTATGCAAAGCTGAACAGTAATGAATTAGTGAAGATATTTGACAGTTCCTCCATAGTACTAGATCTTTAAAACAAGAGTAAAAATAAAATAAAAATTCTAGATAAAATCTAGACTTACAGGAAATAAGAAATCAAGAAAACTAGGCTTACTGATTGTTATTTGTTGTTATGCTTTAATTGTCTAATAAGCCCTTCAATATGTTACTAATTTCTGATCAACACAGTCCCTTAAAATGGCTGTCACATGCATACATATGATATATATGTATATATGTATACACACATATGTATATATACATGTATATATTTAAATTGTTAAAAACTTCAAAATGACAGATAACAGTCACTGTAGAAAATATTAAAGGTACATAAAATTAAATGTTACTAATAGAAAAGAGTTATTTTAAAATTTTATATCAACTCCCATGCCATCATACTTGTGTTGTTTTCTACATGCCAAGATGGGAATCATTTTACTGGGTATTCTATATGTGAAAGTAATCTCCAAGTACAATCACCTCAATTTTGCTTGTAGAAAAGGATGGATGTACACATCATTCCTGATTTCATGAGAAACTTATAGCGCATGAAGTTTACTCCAGTGAGCAGTCAGTGAGTTATAGATGTCAACCACCACATCTATCCCCTTCGTAGAAACACCCATCAATCAGATCAAAGAGAGCTATGACCATCTGACCAGCTGCAGGAAGCAGAAATAAGCCAAGCAGATCCAAGAGACTAGAGCAGACAACCTTTTACCTCCGCCATGTGCTAGAGAAAACATCTGATAGACTCACATTCAAAAATGCATGTCTATGGTTTTATTATCAAGGCTGTCTTGTGCGGCTTAGCCTAGCAGAAAAGTAATGGACCATTATGATTACTCAAAGTTGTAATAGAAAGCTAATTTCTTAATATTAATTCTTCTTGCATGATTTTATATTTTTACCACTGCTTACTTCATAAAACTTAATACATTTCACAAGATACAAAGAATAATATCTTAAAAGGGCAAAGCATTTTAGCGAGCTGCTGTGAAGAGTCAGTTCTCCTCTGTGTGTGAATATTCACATACTAGTTCTAACAATTAGTCTTAGGATCATACTGGCAACCAGCTCACATTTTCACCTTTCCTTTTATACAAGTTTTCTGAGTTTTTTTTTCCATTTTCTCCTTTTATTTTTAGACTTTGGTTTTATGGCATGATTTTGGATGGTGTTTTTATATTTTTGCTTAAGAAGTTCCATTCTTAGATATAAATAAAGAAAACAAAAACAAAACAAACAAACAAAAAAACCAAAACAAAACAAGATCTCTGAAGAATAATACTAAGCTATCCTTTTCCCTTCAATGGACTGCATTCCCTAAGACTAGGACAAAATGGTACTCTCCTCTCTTATACTGGTTTTCTTAGTTATTTTGCCATAGAATTGATTGAAGTTACTAATGCAAATACCATAACTATTAAAATAAAACATTCATGACACTCATTCATGAAGGTTAAGAAGACTTTACTCGTGAGTGGTCACTCAGTGGGGCTTCCTCCTGAGGCTCAAATCCTCATAGGAGACAGTGGAGGTATTTGACCACCGAGTAAATGGTCATTGCTAGACTGGATTCTCAACTTCTAAATTGCTAACAACATTGATATCTTGGTATCTTTTCTTCTTTTCCTGTTCCCAGCTGCAATTGTGTTTGCTTGGGTATATTTAGAACCTTAGTCTTTTGTACTATTTTAGGTACTATTTATAAAGGTATCAGTTTTCATATGTTCATTGTTTATCAATTGTACAGTGCCGAAAGAATCAAACAATAAACACTTTTTTTTTTTTTACATAGACAATTCAACATTATCTGAACAGACAATAAAATACAAATATCAACTGGTAGATTCTGGAAGAAATAAAAGCCAATCACTGTCACATATAAAACAATAGACCTCAGCTTTTCCAAGTGTGAGGAGCATCATTACTCTTTACTGGGCCATTAGCCACTGTCTTCACAACTTTAGAAGAATATAATATGATTAACAAATGTGTTTAGATTATCTATTGTACAATATTAATGCCTATCAAAATTGATGGCAAAATTCTACTCCAGGAAGTTAAACAGCATCAAACTTGAACACAAAAGATAATAACATACATTCACTATTGTAAAACACAAGAAAATGCACAGCAGACAGGGCTAGGCATCACGAGTTTTACTCATTCCATTCTTATGAAAAAAAAAAAACAGACCTGATTTGAATTAAAACCACCTCTGGAGGTAGACTAATGCATATTATAAAAAAACGAGTTAGTATAAGGCGTGGGAAAAGTTCAGACATTCCTTTCGCATATTGAATCAATTAATAGCATGTACAAGGAAACCCTGATTATTTGAAGGAGTGGAGAAAAATGACTTGATTCTTTACAAGTAGTACAGACTATTATTAGTATTCCAGATAGACTGTGTTGTAGAGAGTCCATCACGGGCTTTGATCTGTCTGCATCCACAGCTGGAAAGTCTGCAAAAGGGCTCTGGAAGCTGCACCGGCTGACAGTTGCCCCCATCAGGAAAGTGAATTAGTGCTTGCAAATGTTAATGACCAGATCAAAGCACAAAGGGACCGAACTGGGTTCTTCAGAAAAAAATCTGATTTCATTTCCTGTGAACAAAAAAAAAATAATTAAAATATTCATAGCTTCTCAGCTTACTTTATACTTCATATCCATCACAGTCTGGCCCTGGTCTTCTCTCACTCTTTTGTTCTTTCTCTTCATGCTCATGTTGACGTTTTTTTGCTCTCCCTCTCCCTTTCTCTTATTTTTCTATCTGAAAGTATTTGAACTTAGCGTGAAATAAATGTGTCCTAAATGACCAGAAGTATAACAGCAGTTGCACAAAATGTCTATGTATAGGATTCTTCCAGTTAACAGCACCACCTGCACACGTACATGGGACAAGCTCCCAAATGTATATACCCTCTATGCTGTGAATACTTTGTCTAACTACTGCAAGCGTCAGGCAAACTATCAAATTATACATATCATACTGATTTAGAATCCCCAGCTTCTTACACTGATAATGCCTCCAGGGAAAATAGTTAAGGAAAGCCAACTAGGGTGCTTGGCTTCAAAGTTTATCTTTCTAGATTTTCTTGTATTTGTGGAATTGTCTTGTGTCAGTTTGTTCTCCATCACACACCATCATGTATCCTAAGAGCTGTGGTGGGAATTCAAGGTGAAGAAGATAATTTTACTCCTATTTGTTGATTCTATAACTTAAGAAATTAAACTAATTCTCGTTCCATAAATTATTCTTCCCATTCCATTAATATCCTGCAAGCTGGCTTTATTAGAGAATGTATTTCTTTAAGGTTTAGCCACAGCACTCAGCATCCTCCAACCTTGTCATCATCCTCCGACTCACATCCCCCCTTGTCCTCCTCAATAACTGTCTTTACCTAAGGGGGTCCTTTAGCTCCACAACCTTTCCCCCTACTTAAGCCTATTTCTTATAATTTTGAGATTATAATAAAATTACACAATTACATCATTTTCCCCTTCCCTTCCCTTCTTCCAAACCCTTTTGCATACCCCTCCCTATTCCATTTCAAGTCTGTGAGCTTTGTTTATATTCATTCTTGTTGCATACACATATGTGTATATATTCCTATATATAAAATACAGACTCACTTGAGACATACATCCTCAGCCTCTTATTTATTCCTTGCCTTCAGACACACGAGGAAAATACTCTGTTTGACGAAGTGTCACTACTACCAGTTAGAGAAACATTAATGTTATTTTACCTATGGTATTTTAAACTTGTTGTGTTGGCTGGTAAAGTACATAACAACAGAAAATTGTATTCTTTTTGGTGTGTATCATAACACTTACCATAGAAGAGAGAACTTTTAGTATGTTTTTAAGTTTTGAAGTATTAGCTTCAATATAAATTAAAATATAAATGTTTGATATTTAAAATGTAGATATACACTACTGAATAAAGGTGTTTTAACAGGACTTTTCTCATGTGTGAATATGCCAAGTCGCTGAGCCCCACGATGCTTTAGCTACAATGTAATCAAACCATACAAGCCTTCCAGGGGAGCAAATCCCTGCCCGTATAGAAGTCCTTAGGCCTTAAATATGTAGGATTTTTTAACCAAAATTATGT
>NW_022196899.1:2385130-2387296 GCF_008632895.1 Mastomys coucha
AAGATGCCTCTAATTTTTATAATTTTTAAAGCAGTATTTTTGTACTTACTTTAGAAAAAAAATTTCAGTAAAGTGTTTATAAAAAATAAGCAGCATCTGATGCTTTTTATAATTATTATAAAACATAAAATGAGTGTCTTGGTTTCTTCCTAGAAAATTTACATTGTCTTTGAGAATATGGGAATTGCAAACATTCACATTGGCAATTGAAATTTTTTCTAATATAAAAACATGTGCAAATCTCTTTAGTCTCAAAACAGTTGTGAAAAATATGCAAATGTATTGGGGGTCTCAAAATATTAAGACTGTCTATTTTCTTTCTATTTCCCAAGTGTGTCCTTAGTTTTTATTTTTTTATGTATAAATAATACTCTAAAATGTGGTTCATTTCCAAATTAAAATTGTACTTAATTCCCCTTTGTTTCAACTGTAGAATCCGATTATTGCATTTTCAAATTGAAGGTCTTTATTTTCAAGAACATGGAACACTGAAAGGCTGACTTTAATGGATTATACATTTCTGTAAAAGTGTTTGCTTACATGAATAAGTCCTACTTTTTAAATTTTCTGTCATCTTCATATTCATTATGATTGTAAAAATCAGTTTTATTTTAACTATATCCTTTTTAATATTGTCTAAGGGATATTCAAGTTTTACACTAAAGATTGCCACCTTTAATTGAAATAAAAATTAAATATGTTTCATTGTAACCCCAAAGGTTAAAATAACATAGTAATTTGTTAGTTCATTTAAGAAAAATTTAATAACTTGTGTAAAGGAATATTACTAGTTTATTTGAGTTAATTTTATATCCAGCCATTTTGTTGAAGTGGCTTATCAGCTATAGAAGTTCTCTGGTAGAATTTTTGGGGTCACTTATGACCTTGACTTCTTCCTTTGCCAATTTGACCTTCTTTTGTTGTCTTACTGCTCTAACTACAACTTTGAGTACTATATTGAATGAATATGGGGAGAGTGGGCATCCTTGCCCCTGATTTTAGTGTAATTGCTTCAAGTATCTCTCCATTTAGTTTGATATTGGCTATTTGTTTGCTGTAACTTGATTTTATTATGTTTAAGTAATGGGCCAAGATTTTCTGATCTCTTGAATACATTTTTTAATGGGATATTTTATTTATTTACATTTCCAATGGTATCCCCTTTCCCGGTTTCCCCTCTGCAAACCCCCTCTCCCATCTGCCCTTCCCTGCCTCTATGAGTGTGATGTCTACCCACTCCTGCCTCACTGCTCCAGCATTCCTTTACACTGGGCCATTAAGCCTTCACATGAACAAGGGTCTCTCCTCCCATTGATGCCAGACAAGGTCCCTTCAGCTCCTTCAGTCCTTCCCCTAACTTCCCCATTGGTGTCCCTATGTTCAGTCCTATGGTTTGCTGTGAGCATCAGCATCTGTATTGGTAAGGACCTGGCACAGCCTCTCAGAAGACAACTATATCAGGCTGCTGTCAGCAAGCCCTTGTTGGTATCAGGATTAGCCTCTGGGTTTGGTGTCTGCTGTGGGATGGATGCCCAGGTGTGGCAGTCTCTGGATGGCCTCTCCTTTAGTCTCTACTCCACTCTTTGTCCCCATATTTCCTTTATAAATTTTCTTTTTCTTTTTTCTTTTTTTCTTTTTTCGAGACAGGGTTCTCTGTGTAGCCCTGGCTGTCCTGGAACTCACTCTGTAGACCAGGCTGTCCTTGAACTCAGAAATCCGCCTGCCTCTGCCTCCCAAGTGCTGGGATTAAAGGAGTGCACCACCACCGCCCAGCAACCTGTATTCCCTTTAGACAGGAGCAATTCTGGGTTAAAATTTTGGAGATGGGTGGATGGCCTTATTCCTCAACTAGGAGGCTATGCCTAACCACTGGATATGGTCTTGATACTTTTAACATGAAGGAGTGTTATATTTTGTCAAATGCTTTTTCAGCATCTAATGAGATGATCATGTGATTTTTTTCTTTGAGTTTGTTTACATAGTGGATTTCATATACTAAACTAATCTTTCATCCCTGGGATGAAGCCTACTTGATCATGATGAATCATTGTTTTGATGTATTGTTGGATTTGGTTTGCAAGAATTTTATTGAATATTTCTGCATTGATATTCATAAGCAAAATTTGGTCAGAATTTCTCTCTTTTCTTTTTCTTTTTTTTTTTTTT
>NW_022196899.1:2387503-2431584 GCF_008632895.1 Mastomys coucha
TTTTGGTTGAGAGGTTGTTTAAATGGCTTCTCCTATTTCCTTAGGGGTTATGGACCTGTTTAGATAGTTTACCTGCTCTTGATTTCACTTCAGTATGTGGTATCTGTCTAGAAAAATCATCCATTTCATCTAGATTTTCCAGTTTTGTTGAATATAGGTTTCTGTAGTAGGATCTGATGATTTTTTTTTAATTTCATCAGTTTCTGTTGTATAAAGTCTCACTTATGTATATAGTCTTTAAAACATATTTGATTAATTTCTTCCACATGTATATTTCTTCAAAATGTTGTTTAGCAAATGATGAAAATGATATCAAACTATTTTCTCCTTTATCTACATACTAAATGTATGTGAATGGTCCATTGATTTGACAGAAATTGCTTCATGACATGGTTTGTATGCAACAATTGTTATATTTTTTATATAGTATAAATTTATAATATAAATATTATATATATAAATTATATACATTGCATTGTTATAACAAGAGTTACATTTCCTTAGTGTTAAATTTACTTCAAACTTTACAAAACAGTTTACATTTACCATCTTCAATGGTGACAATTATCAAGTAAATAAAAATGTTATTGCAACAGTTTTCATTTTTTTTTAAGGCATGACATCCAATAAGATGACATATTTGATGTCACCCAGGTACTTAACAAGTGGTCATTGTATAGACTCAGACACATTTCTTCTAATAAAAATGTTTGATGAATATTCCATTCATACAAGACACTGTAAAAACAGTGAAGTCAACCTTATAGTCATAATGCATAGGAAATAAGCAGTGTATAAAAGCAACCAAAGGGAACATTGAAAGTTAAACAGAACTGACATATGAGGCTAGGAAGAAAATAGAAAGAAGTTCTCTATCCTATTAAGAAGAGATTGCTTACTTTAAGTGACATAGACTCTGTGTGTCTTTGTTTGTGTGTTTGTGTGCCTTTGTGTGTGTGTGTGTGTGTGTGTGTGTATGTGTGTGTGTGTAAAAGAGAGAGAGAGAGAGAGAGAGAGAGAGAGAGAGAGAGAAATTGAATACTCCTTCTCCCATTGATCTTTCTCTCACTTTCTCTCATTTGTTCATGAAGTATTCATTACCTATCTACCAACCCATATGCCTACATCACAAATTCTCTAAAAGTTGCTATACCATTTTCTACTTTCTTATGTCACCGCTTGTTTGACATAATAACATACCAGGAATAAGACTGTGAAAATAAGGAATTAAATGAAGAAAACAATGATATTGCAGTTTTCAAAATTGACAATAAAATAATTGCAACCTAAAATATAATGAATAAATAGTCAATTTTTAAATAGAGTCATAAATTCCTTTCAGTGTAAAAGCAAATTGGAAAATAATATGGTATTTTTAATGGCTTAACTAGCTGTGAATTGAAGGACATGCAATAATCAAGGAAGTTATTTATATTTTTGTGTATTATTGGAGCACATGCAAGGACTTTGTTCCCCATCATCAGTCACGGCATGATCAGCTAATTTTTGTCAGGTTGTAGAAACAAAGTTCCCAGTCACCAAGTGGCTGCTTTCATTTAAATAAGGAACACTAGTTAGCATTCAAAAATAAACACATACCAAATTCAGTGCAAAAGTACAAACAGATCAATAGGAAATGAGGAGCCAGTAAATTACCACACAACTAGCATCTCCATTTTACTGCCCCCATGAAGTTATTTGAGCAACTCCAGGTGTTTCAAGACTTCTGATACACTTGAGATAATTCTCTTGGCTATCATGCAGACTTCCTGAGCAGTTCCAAAGGATGGGCATTGATGAGATTATCCATTGTAGCCAGAGGGAAAAAAAAGATGGGTAACTGAGGTATTCAAGTTCTCCTATGATCCTTTGTTCTTGCCTGTGTTAACATTTCTTTCTACCTCATCATTTTCAAAAATTTTTATTAAATCTCTTAATTAAAGATGGCAGAATATAAGGTCCCAAATATATAAACACTTGGGATACAGGAATTGCCTAACATTTGACTCACTTCTACACTTTTTATTCACTTTTTTTTTTAATTTGCTTGTCAGTTCTTAAGCAAGGGGACATTCATATAATTATGTTCCTAACACAATAATAACATAAAGACTGTTATTCTTCTTGGTTGATTTTGGTAGTGGAATTTCAGATAGATCAGTGGTTCTCAAACATCCTAATGCCTTGACCCTTTAATATAGTTCTACATGCTCTAGTTGATTGTCATTAGCTAAGTGGCTTTAGGCAGCATTTTCGGTATTTTAATTTCCTCCTTGTAAAAGGAACTTTTGTTAATCTGATGTAATTGTTGTCTCAGAGGTTTATTGCATCCATCTGCTGATGCAGGCCTAGTCCTGGAAGCATATAGCCTCCATACAATCTAATCTAGCCCTAGAATGTTTTCAAGCCTCTGAGACTCACTGCAAAAGAGGTTCACACTTTCTAGTTCTTTCTGAATTCAGTCTATCTGGTTCATCGCAGCTGTTCCTGCTCAAACTCCTCTCCAAGCTCACTCAAACTGGGTTTTCTCAGCTTCTCAATGAATTGCTTCACTTTACCTAAAACTATCTCTAAGAATTTTTGGCTCCTTTTTATTCTCTCTCTGGCTTCAACTGTCTCTGTTGCATGAAGTGAATGAACAGAACTAAACATAACTGAACTCCACTCCATGTTATGTTGACTGAATTGAACTGACTGACCAGAACTCCAAAATCTACATGTTCCTGTCTCCTGTGTGCTAGGATTAAAGGTATGTTCCACCAAGCCTGGACCTAAGCTTTTCTTTACTTGAAACTTGCTCAATACTAAGCTGGCCTTGAAATGAGATATCCGATTGCCTTGTTATCTACTTCCTGGGATTAAAGGCTTGTCCGTATTCTAGCCAGTTCATACAGACCTAGAAGATCTTTGGATGGTATTCCTTGCCAGACCTGCCATGTTGCTGTATTAAAATCCTTCAATTCCTTGTCACATTTTTTTTCTTAGAGTTTATTTTGTTTTGATTACTAAAGCTCACAAAGAAGCAAATCACTTCTAGAACTTGAATGCTTTAAAACAAATTCTGAAACTATTAGCATCAGAAGTATAAGATGAAAAACTTTATTTCAAGATAATATAGTCAAAGATAACCTGTGGTCTACAGAGTGAGTACCAGGATAGCCGGGGCTACAGAGAGAAACCCTGTCTCGAAAAACCAAAAAAAAAAAAAAAAAAAAAAAAAAAAAAAAAATTCTAAATTAAGTTAAAAGTGGTAACCATTTTTAAATTCAGGTTTGTAAGTAAGATTGCATCTATAAATTTGAGAAAAACAAGTCACTTATTTCTAATTTAATTTTATTAAATAAAAATTAGTGTTTGTGTGCATTTTAATGATTCTTTGTCTAGTAGTTAGTTGACATAGAGATCAGTAAGCTTCACAAATTATATTGTGGACCCACAAGTAACCTTTTCCTACAGCTCCATTTAGAACTAGTATATATCCTGATCCAAGAGAGGAACAGGATCAACATGGATCTAAACTTGCAAGAGAAGATTTAACAAGTCACTGGTGGCTTGGCCCTGGGAATATTAAATTCAGATTTTCTGATTCTGAATAAGTCTCACTTATAGATCATGATAGCCCTATGGTATAAGTATAATAATTATTTTTCATGAAAGAATTTCTGGGACGGGGAGCCATAGAACACCTTTTATTTAAACATCTGTTTTGGTAAAAAAAAATATAAATTTCTTTATAGGAAAAAAGAGAAACAAAGATAGTGCATACATACTATAAGAGGACAAATTGCTAGTCTTTAAAAAATGGTAATAATTTCATAGAGAAAAATAAGAAAATAAGGGACTACTAATGCACAGAGGTTTAAGGATCCCAAAACAAGGTGATCTTCTATTTATTACTAAAATTGAAATATATTTGAAAATGAAAAGAGCATAGCATTAGCTGTGCTGATATCAAATATCAACTGCAAATTTTAGGATCATACCAATGACAATTCAGGGGAACAGAGTTGAAGTATGATATGGTTTAGTTTTAATGTGGCCCAAAAATTAATTTCTAGTCCAATCATCTTAGTAATTTATTCATATCACAACTCTTATGACTATACCTTGTTTTGAACACATCTATGTTAGTTCAGGTTTTGACAGTAATTAGGAAAAAAAAATCATGGTTTCTAGCTCTATTTCATAGCCTTTCTAGCAACAAAATGGCAAATGATAAAGCCAGAGAGAATAATGAAGCAGTGATAAATAGGAGTGTTTCTTAGGAGGGAGGCATCTTGTGAGTCCTACTTTGTCCATTACAGATAGAGCTTTGAACAGAGCAGCAGTAACAGTCTATGTAGACAGAATTCTCTCAAGAATGAGGAGATGACATTTTGGTTAAGCAAAATTCTCAGAGGAGGTATCAAGTATACCAGAATCTTGGGAGAAATGTATAGCAACAAAAGACAGATAAATTAAGTGAAACATGGAGAGTAGGGGACATTTGAGTAAGGGGGAAGGCAAATTGAGTCATGTTCAGAAAAATGTCATCAGATAAATGCTTCTATCCATTTAAAACAAGGGGAAAAGACCATGTAACACATAAAGGGAGACTTATTAAAATATCATCTGAGTTTTCAATGGTGACTCTAGTAGCCAGGGGATTTGAAGAGATTTTCTACAAACTCTAAGAGACCACAGATGCCAGCACAGACTAATATACTTTCAATCACAATGGAGGGGAGTAAAAGGCATTCTATGATTTAAGAAAATAAAAATAAAATAAAATGAGAATCTACAAATATAGCTCCATAGAAAATGTAGAACAATGATTCTCAACCTGTGGACAGTAATTCCTTTGGTGTTGAAAAACCCTGTACCATGAGTCACCTAAGACCATCAGAAAACACAAATAGCTATATTAATTCATAATATAACAAAATTACAGCTATGAATTAGCAACAAAGATAATTTTCTGATGGGGGAGTCATTAAAACATGAGGAAGCGTAATAGGTTAAAGGGCTGCAGCGTTAGGAAAGTTGAGAACAACTGCTCTAGAAGGAAATTTTCAATCTGAGAAGTCAATAGCACAAGAGAACACAAGAAAAAGGTAATTCCAGACCAGCAAAAGACTGCAGGAGGATACAGCACAACAAAAAAAATAACAGGAATTAATAGACAATGCTTATAATTGGCTCAAAATCAATGGTCTTAAATCTTCTATAAGAAGACACAGACTATAAGGAACTGATTGAAAAGCAGAATCTACCCTTGTACCACATCCAAGAAACACACTTTAATATCAAGGATATCACCACAGAATAAAAGAATGAAAATAAGATATTCCCTGCGGGTGAGTAGGACAAGAAACAAGTCAGTGTAGCCATTATACTATCTGACAAAATAGACATCAAACCAAAATTAGTAAGAAGAGGTAGGAAAGGACACTACTTACTCATCAATGGGAAAAACCACAAAGAGGACAATGCAATTCTTCACATCTAGGAACCACGCACAAGGGCATCCACGTTCTTAAAAGGAGTTCTACTACAGCCTCCCATCTCAAACTTTTTGACCCAGAATTATTCCTTTCTAAAGAAAATGCAGGGACAACAATGGAGCAGAGACTGAAGAAAAGGCCATCCAGAGACGGCCCCACAGTGAGATCTATTCCATCCACAGACACCAAATAGAAACACTATTGCTGATGGATTGCAGACAGGATCTTGGTCTTGATGTCCTCTGATAGGCTCTGTCAGCAACTAAGACAGAGGCAGATACTCACTTCCAACCACCAGACTGAGCCTAGTGTCCCCAATGGAAGAATTGGGGGGAAGGACTGGAAGACCTGAAGGGGATTGCAACCTCATAGAAAAAAAAACAGTATCAATTAACTGCACCCCCTCAGTGCTCCCAGGGTCTAAACCACCAACCAAAGAGTCTATACATGGGTGGGCTCCCACTACATATGTAGCAGAGGACTGCCTCATCTGGCATCATTGGCAGGGGAGGCACTTGGTCTTGTGGAAGCCAAATGACCCAGAGAAGGGGGATGCTGGGGCGGGGTGAGCGGGTTGGTAGGAGAGCACCCTCTTACAGGCAAAAGGGAGGGGAGGTGGGTGGGGGGTTTGTGGAGGGGAGAACTGGAAGGAGGATAACATTTGAAATTTAAACAAATAAAATGATTATTAAAAAAATAAATTACTAAGCAAATACAACCCCCCCCAAAAAAAATAGTGTTGGGCTCCCTCATGCCCAGACTAGTGCGGGCCCTGTGCATGCTGCCACAGTCTCTGTGATTTTATATGTTTTTTTTTTTCTTTATTCCAGATGTGCTCAGAAAGTCTTGTTTTCTTGGTGACAACCACTCCCCTCTGCTTCTTATGATCTTTCTAAATCTTTTAAGTTCTAAGTCTCTGTCTTTATTTCCACATACTGAAGGATGGAGCTTTTCTGATGATAGCTGAGCAAAACGCTAATCTACGAGAATCCCAAAATGTGTGCTTTTTAACAGCTTGCATAGTAACAATATAATTCATTTAACACTAAATAAAACCCCCAAATTCATATTCTATTCATGATCATCATAACGCATGTATAATACATATTTACAAGCATATAAATTCTATATAGAGTGGTAGAATATGAACTGTCATGAAAATAAATAAGAGTTTAACAAATGGGAAAAAGTTAAAGATCAGTGCTATAGTTCAAGAGTTGGATATTTCACGATAATCAAAGATCAAGGCACTTATTCCAGTATAAATAAGAGTGTGCTATGTTTGGGGAGAAATAAAAACTAATAACTTAATAACTTTAATTAATATAAGTTAATATAACTTAATAACTAAAATGTCAAAATTTCATATCTTTATATCTGTAACCTATATAATAAAAGCAGTTACTGTTATAATCCTATTAGTCTTAGGCATTTACATGTATTACCTCTTATATTGTGACACTCTTAATGCTCCTTTCAGGAGTTACTCATGGTTTCTACTTTGAAAGAGTTCTAATTTTTTTGAGTTTTATACACTTATAGTAATAATTTCTACAATAGCAAATAGCAAAATTTATTCAATTTAGTTGTATCTGTAAGTTTTATTATGTATCATTAATAAGGTAGTTGAAATAAAATAATTTTTATAAAATATTAAATTTCTATTATTTTGCAGTTATACTGAGAAGCAATCTTAGACAATTAAGATGTCAAGTCGCAGAGCATTTTGCTCCCTAAAGAAGCAACAGAATGATCGAACCCAGAGCTGATCCTCTGCCTCATGACTCGATACCCAAAAAGTGTCAGAGAGAGCTAGCCTCCCAGGAGTGCAGACAGGCCTGTGAGTTCAGGCAGGACCACCACTTCTAGTGCAGGGCACAGAAACGGAGGAGCAGCCTGGGACAGGAGCCTCCCGTTTCCATCTGTCCTGGAGCTTATCCTGTGCCAGAGCATTTCATATACAAATACAACCAGGAGAAAGCTGGTCTCTCAGGAGAGCCGGCACATCTGTAAGCACAGGTAAGACCACCAATTCTGTTCAAATTCCAAGCTCAAGAGGGACCCTCCTAGAGCCATCAGGACATAGGAGCCAAGGAACGACTGGGAGAAAGATCTTTCTGGTTTCTCTCTGCACTCCAGAGCTGACCCTGTACCACAGCTCTTCATACCCAAAATCCTCCCAGAGAGTACTGGTCTCCCAGGAGTACTGACACAGAGGCTTACAGGGGGAACAAGCCACAGGGAGGGACAGTAAATCTAGCTAACAGCAAAAATAACCAGATGGCATAAGGCAAGAGGAAGAACATAAACAACAAAAAACAAGGCAACTTGGTATCATCAGAACCCAGTTCTCCCATCACAGTGAGCCCTGGATACCCCAACAAATCAGAAAAGCAAGACACTGATTTAAAATCACATCTCATGATGATGATAAAGGACTTTAAGGAGGACAAAAAACAACAACAACAAAAAACCAAAAAAACAAAAACAAAAAAAACACTCCCTTAAAGAAATACAGGAGAACACAGGTAAACAGATAGAAGACCTTTAAGTGGAAACACAAAAATTTCTTAAAGAATTACAGAAAAACACAAGCAGGTGAAGGAATTGAACAAAACCATCAAAGATCTACAAATGGAAATAGAAACAATAAAGAAATCACAAAGGGAGACAACCCTAGTAATAGAAAACCTAGGAAAGAGATCAGAAGCTACAGATGCAAGCATCGCCAACAGAATACAAGCAATAGAAGAGAGAATCTCAGGGGAAGAAGATACCATAGAAAACATTGACCAAACAGTCAAGAAAAATACAAAATGCAAAAACTCCTAATGCAAAACATCCAGGAAATCCAGGACACAATGAGAAGACCAAACCTAACAATAATAAGTATAGAAGAGGGTGGAGATTCCCAACACAAAGGGCCAGTAAATATCTTCAAGAAAATTTCCCTAACCTAAAGAAAGAGATGCACATAGACATACAAGAAGTCTACACAACTCGAAATAGATTGAACCAGGAAGGAAATTCCTCCTGTCAAATAATATTCAAAACAATTAAAAGCAGTGAGGGAAAAATGTCAAGTAACATATAAAGGCAGACCTAACAGAATTACACCAGACTTCTCACCAGAGACTATAAGAGTGAGAAGATCCTGGGCAGATCTCATATAGATCCTCAGAGAACACAAATACCAGCCCAGATTACTATACCCAGCAATTACCATAGATTGAGAAACCAAGATATTCCATGACAAATCCAAATTTATAAAATATCTTTCCACAAATCCAACCCTACAGAGGATAATAGATGGGAAATGCCAACACAAGGAGGGGAACTACACCCTAGAAAAGCAAAAAAGTGATCTTCATTAAACAAATCCAAAAGAAGATAGCCACACAAACATAAAAATAACATCAAAAATAACAGGAAGCAGCAATTGCTATCCTTAATATCTCTTAACATCTCTGGGGTCAACTCTGCAATAAAAAGACATAGACTAACAGATTGGATTCGTGAACAGGACCCAGCATTTTGCTGCATACAGGAAAAGCAACCCAGTGTCAAAGACAAACACTACTACCTCAGATTAAAGGGCTAGAAGACAATTTTCCAAGCAAATGGTTCCAAGAAATAAGCTGGAGTAGCCATTCTAATATGGGATAAAATCTACTTTCCCAACAAAAGTCATCAAAAAAAGATAAAGAAGGACACTTCGTACTCCTCAAAGTAAAAACCTAGTAAGAAGAACTCTCAATTCTGAATATCTATGCTCCAAATACAAGGGCACCCATATTCATAAAAGAAACTTTACTAAAGCTCAGAGCAAACATTGCACCTCACACAATAATAGGGGGAGACTTCAACACCACACTCTCACCAATAGACAGATCATGAAAACACAAACTAAACAGAGACATAGTGAAACTAACTGAAGTTGTGTACCAAAGGAATTTAAGAGATATCTATAGAACATTTCATCCTAAAACAAAAGAATATACTTCTTCTCAGTACATCATGGTACCTTCTCCAAAATTGACTATATAATTGGTCACAAATCAGACCTCAACAGATATAAGAAGATTGGCATAATCCCATGCCTCCTAATATCACTAAGGATTAAGGCTGGTCTTCATTAGCAACAAAAACAACAGAAAGCTCACATACATATGGAAGCTGAATAACACTGTACTCAATGATAATTTGGTCAAGGAAGAAATAAAGAAAGAAATTAAAGACTTTAGAATTTCATGAATATGAATGTACAACATTATTCATATTTATGGTACACAATGAAAGCAGTTACTTCTCATAGGAAAACTCATAGCTCTAAGTGCCTCCAACAAGAAACTGGAGTGACCATATGCTAGCTTGACAGCACACCTAAAAGCTCTAGAACAAAAATAAGCAAACACACCAAAGAGGAGTAGACAGCAAGAAATAATCAACTCAGGGCTGAAATAAACAAAATAGAATCAAAAAGAGCTATACAAATAATCAACCAAACCAGGAGCTGGTTCTTTGAGAAAATCAACAAGATAGATAAACCCTTAACCAGACTAACCAGAGGGCACAGAGATAATATTCAAATTAACAAAATCTGAAAAGAAAAGGGAGATTAAGAACAGAAACTGAGGAATTTCAAAAAATATCAGCTCCTACTTGAAAAGCCTGTACTCAATACAACTGGAACATCTAGAATAAATGAACAATTTTCTAGAGAGACACCAGACACCAAAGTTAAATCAGGACCAGCTAAACCATCTAAACAGTCCATTAACACCTAAAGAAATAGAAGCAGTCATTAAAGTCTCCCAACCAAAAAGAGCCCAGTACCAGATGGCCTTAGTGCAGAATTATATCAGACTTTCAAAGAAGACCTAATACCAATACTCTCCAAATTTTCCACAAAATAGAAGCAGAAGGAACACTACCTAATTCTTTCTGTGAAGTCACAGTTACCCTGATATAAAAACCTCACAAAGATCCAACAAAGAAATACAACTTCAGACCAATATCCCTTGGTAATATCGGTGCAAAATATTCAATAAAATTCTCAAAAACCAAATCCAAGAACAGATCAAAATGATCATGCACCACTATCGAGTAGGCTTCATTCCAGGGATGCAGGGATGGTTCAATATAAGGAAATTCATCAATGTAATCTACTACATAAACTCAAAGAATAAAACCACATATTCATTTGATTAGATGCTGAAAAAGCATTTGACAAATTCAACATTCCTTCATGTTAACAGTCTTGGAAAGGTCAGAAATTCAAGGCCCATACCTAAACATAGCAAAAGCAATGTACAGCAAACCAGTAGCCAGCACTGAACTAAATGGAGAGAAACTTGGAAATAATCCCACTAAAATCAGGGACTAGACAAGGCTGTCCACTCTCTCTCTATCTATTCAATATATTACTTGAAGTTCTAACTAGAGCAAGTAGACAACAAAAGTAGGTCAAAGGGATACAAATTGGAAGGGAAGAAGTAAAAAATATCACAATTTGCAGATGGTATATTATATACTTAAGTGACCCCAAAAACTTTACCAGAGAACCTCTACAGCTGATAAACAATTTCAGCAATGTAGCTACATATAAAATTAACTCAGACAAATCAGTATCCTTCCTATACTCAAAGGATAAAGGGGTTGAGAAAGAAATTAGGAAAACTACACCCTTCACAATAGTACTAAACAATATAAAATATCTTGGTGTGACTCTAACCAAACAAATGAGAGATCTATGTGACAAGAACTTCTAGTCTCTATAGAGAGAAATTGAGGAGAGGCCCTTGGCCCTGTGAAGGTTCTGTGTCCCAGTGTAGGGGAATGCCAGGGCCAATAAGTGGGAGAGGGTGGGGTGGCAAGCATGGGGAGGGGGGAGGAAAGAGGGGTTTGTTCTTGTTTTTGTTTGTTTGCTTGTTTGTTTTTTGGAGGGGAAACTGGGAAAGGAGAAATCATATGACATGTAAATGAAGAAAATATCTAATAAAAAATATATGAACCGAAAAAAAAAAGAAAACTTATACTTGTCAAGTATTATACTCAAATTATCTCCTATTCCATAATTTAGGACTTAAATATTAAATATATCCAAAATATAAAAAAAGAAAGTGAAGAAGATCTCAGAAGATGGAAAGATCTCCCATGCTTGTGGATTGGCAGGATTACTATAGTAAAAATGGCCATCTTGCTGAAAGCAATCCACAGATTCAATACAGTCCCCATCAAAATTCTAACTCAGTTCTTTATAGAGTTAGAAAGAACAATTCTCATATTCATTTGGAATAACAGAAAACCCAGAATAGTGGAACTATTCTCAACAATAAAAGAACTTCTCGGTAAATCAACACCCCTGACCTCAAGCTGTACTACAGAGCAATAGTGATAAAAAGTGGATGGTGCTAGTATAGTGACTGGCAGGTAGATCAATGGGATAGAATTGAAGACCCAAAAATGAAACCACACACCTATGGGCACTTGATCTTTGACAAAGAAGCTAAAACTATCCAGTGGTAAAAAGCATTTTCACCAAATGTTACTGGTTCAACTGGTGGTCAACATGTAAAAGAATACAAATTCATCCATTCTCTCCTGGTACAGAGCTCAAGTCCATGTGAATCAAGGACCTCCACATAAAAACAGATGCACTGGATCTAATATAAGAGAAAGTGGGGAAAGTCTTGAACACATGAACACATGGGAAAAGTTCCTGAAGAGAACATCAATGGTTTATTCTCTAAGATTAAGACTTGACAAATGAGAACTCATAAAATTGCAAAGCTTCTGTAAGGCAAAGAACACTGTCAATAGGTACCCAACAGACTAGGAAAAGATCTTTACTAATTCTACATCTGATAGAGGGCTAATATCATATATGTGTGTGTGTGTGTGTGTGTGTGTGTGTGTGTGTGTGTATGTATGTGTATATGTATATATATGTATACATATACATATATACATATACATATATATATGTAACTCAATAAGTTAGACTCCATAAAACTAAATAACCATATTCAAAAAAATGGGAAACAGAGCTAAACAGAGAATACTCAATGAGAAAACTCTAATGGACAAGAAGAACCTAACAAAATGTTCAACATCCTTAGTCATCAGGGAAATGCAAATCAAAATAACCCTAAGATTCCATCTCACACTAGTCAGAATATCTAAGATCAAAAACTCAGGTCACATAGATGTTCGCCCTCACTATGTGGAGGGCCATGTGGAGAAAGAGGAACACTCCTTCATTGCTAGTGGGATTGCAAACTTGTACAACCACTCTGGAAATCAGTCTGGCTGTTCCTCAGAAAATTGGACATAGTATTACCTGAGGACACAGCTCTACTATTCCTGGGCATATATTCAGAAGGTTCTCCATCATGTAATAAGGACACATGCTCCACTATGTTCATAGCAGCCTTATTCATAATAGCCAGAAGCTGGAAAGAACCCAGATATCCCTTAACAGAGTAATGGGTACAGAAAATGTGGTACAGTTAAACAATGGAGTACTACTCAGCTATTAAAAACAATGAATTTATGAAATTCTTAGGCAAATGGATGGAACTAGGAAATGTCATCCTGAGTGAGGTAACCCAATCACAAAAGAACACACACGGTATGTACTCATTGATAAGTAGATATTAGCCCAAAAGTCATGAATACCCAAGATACAATTCATAGACCACATGAAGCTCAAGAAGGAAAATCATAGTCTGGGTGCTTCAGTCCTTCTTAGAAAGGCGAACAAAATACTCATTGGAGCAAATATGGAGAAAAAGTACAGAGCAGAAACTGAAGGAAAGGCTATCTATAGACTGACCGCCCTGGAGATTCATCCCAGATACAGTCACCAACTCCAACACTATTGTGGATACTAAGAAGTTCTTACTTACAGGAGGCTGATAAAGCTGTCTTCTGAGAGGGTCTGTTAGAGCCTTACAGAGTCAGATGCTGTCAGCCCTCAGTGAGGAGTTCCCAGTGGAGGAGTTAGAGAAAGGACTGAATGAGTTGACGGGGTTTGCAACCCCATAGGAAAAACAATAATATCAACCAACCAGACCACCCCCCGCCAGAGTTCCCAGGGACTAAGCCACCAATCAAGGAGTATACATGGCTCCAGCTCCATATGTAGCAGAGGATGGCCTTATCATGCATCAATGGGAGAAGAGGTCCTTTGTTCCTATGAAGGCTTGATAGATGCCCAAGTGTAGGGGAATCGAGGGCAGGGATGCAAGGATGGGTGGGTGAATGGAGGAACACCCTCATAGAAGCAGGGAGAAGGGGGAAGGGATAGGGTATTTCTGGAAGGGGTGGAAACAGGGTAAGGGGATAACATTTGAAATGTAAATTAAAATAAATAAATAAATAAAACCTAAATGTCATAATCTCACAGCTTTCCATGTTGCATCTTGAAAATAAGCATGAGTATATACATATACTACATATATATACATATATATATAGAGAGAAATTATATAGACATCCCTTTAATAACTGTATATTTCTAGATTCAGAAGAAATAATAAATTTAATCATAATTACATTTGATTATGAGTAAGGAATTATTTTTAAATTAAAGAATGAATCTAAATATGCCTACTATTGATATATGACATTTTATAATATGTGAATAACTAGGATTGTGAGGTTGCTACTAACAATTAAGCTCCATCCATAGGAGAAGTTGTAAAATGTGTATAGGGCATACATGTTCCTAGACAGATCCCAGTCTTACATTTCACCATATCTTTCAGGGTTTTAACAAAGAGGACACCACAGATGATCATTCTCCAATTCAGATTCATGAAAGAGCCAGATGTATGTGGGAGATGGCTGCTCTCTGCTTCCAAAAATTTTTCTATTTTTATATAGTGGCAAAATCAGCATGCATAATCTGTAACAAATTCAAAGAGTCTTGTTTGGCTGATTTAAAAGCATTTTCTTCTAAACTCCTATTAAAAATAGTCTATAAATTGGTTAGTATGGGTTGGCCATGGAAGCACAATTTTTAAATGAAAATTTTCATTGTCAATGGGTTTTATGCAGAGAATCAAAGTCTGTTCAAATCGCTAGAAGTCAGTTTAGCCATGCTAATCTTCATACCTGCATGCATAATCTTAGCAAAGCTTTTGGCATGTTTTTATAGACTACTCATGTAATTCAATGGGGAGGGGTAGTGGATTCTCGTTGTCTGTATTATAATCACCTCATTTTATGTTTTGGTAAATGGGAAGAAAGGTCACATTCCCCCAAGTTACACATCATGTACCACACACAAGATGATCAAAATCTTTTGGAAGACGATTCTGAGCATTCATCTGAAATGAATAAATATTTCTTTGTAAAGATAATATTAAAAATTGTGTGTGTGTACATTTGAACAGAGGGAGTAGGGCTATAAAATTTGCTCTATTTGGCCATTTTCTGTGATTATTTATGGTTTTACAGGACCTACATAGTTACCATAGCAACAATTTAGAATAAGTATGGTCTATAACTTATTCTATGCCAGCAAGTAAAGGTAATTTAACAAAATGTGTAGCACATAGTGTATTTGAAAGCTGAGCACTGGAAAATTCTCCTTAACTCACAATTCTAGTGTTAAAATGTATTATCTTGCCAGCAGTGGTAGCACATGCCTTTAATCCCAGCACTTGGGAGGCAGAGGAAGGCAAATTTCGGAGTTCCAGGCCAACCTGGTCTACAGAATGAGTTCCAGGACAGACAGGAGTACACAGAGAAACCCTGTCTCAGAAAAAAAAGAAAGAAAGAAAAGAAGAGAAGAGAAGAGAAGAGAAAAGAAAAGGAAAGGAAAGGAAAAAAAGGAAAGAAAAGAAAAGAAAAGTGTATTATCTTGAAAAGGAAATACAATCCCATGATCAAGTAGTCCACCCAGAAAGACTGTCACCGATGCATTCTGGACCAAGCTCTTTTCAAAGTCTCACTATGCTGGATTTGAGTTCACAGTAGTTTGCCTTCTTTAGCTTCCCAACTGCTAGAATTTCAAGAATGTGACTCCAAACTCTAGTCTGTTTCCTCTTTTCATAGCAGAAAATTCATTGTACATCTATTTCATATGTGTGTTTTATTTTATATATGCTTATTCTTTAATGCATACATACATGGATTGGTATGACAGCACATTTTTTCTTAAAATGAAAGTTTTCATTGCCAGTGGATTTTATGCAGAGAATCAAAGGCTGTTTAAATCACCAGCAATTAATTTTTCTAGAAGACGTAATATCTACATCAGCCTAGTATTTGTTGAAGCTGATTAATTAGAATAGATAAGCAGACAATGCACATGCCTTTCATAAGGATACAGTGCACTTTTTCTTTTGCTTCATTGTGTAAAAATGAAAATATAAGTTACTATAGAGGGTTTATTATTTTTTTTATAAAAGATTAAGAGTTCTATGGAAGAGGAACAATTTTTCTATAAAGGATGCCGATAAAAGGAGATGTATGATTTTTTTTCCTGCATATTTAAAAGTACCTAGGTGTGCTTCTCCCTGATTCCTAACTCCAAATGAGCATTAATTATGCTCATTTGAACAATTAATTAGGAAAAGATTCCTGGCCAGGCTCAGTGGCACGTGACTTTAGACCAAGCACCTCAAAAGACTGACTTGAAAGAATCACATGAGACCAGAAATTGTAAGGCAACCAGCCCCACACAATTGGAGCCTGTTTTAAGGAAACAAAACAGGCAACCAAAGAAGCAATGGATTCCAAAGAAGATTCTTCCCTCAGCACCAACAAGGGAAATAAGGTCTGTGGGCTGCAGTTGGGCATTGGTAAGGATCTTTGAGCACGCTAAAATTACAGCTCACACTGTGTGTTCCTGAGATCACCACAGAAAGTGTGTTAGAAAGAACGTTTGCAAAGAAGGGTAATAAGTGCACTCACCACACTGTAAGGAAAGGGTTTAAGAAAACACTATCAGATTCAAAAAATAATAGTATTTAAAAGACAATTGGGTTGATTTGATATTTACAACAAAAATCAAAAGAATGTTCAAAAGACAATAATTTTATGTCTTATAGAAAAAAGTAGAAGAAAAAAGTATATATTCACGTATTTCTTTTTTTTTTTAAAGATTTATTTTATTATTATGTGTAAGTACACTGTAGCTGTCTTCAGATACCCCAGAAGAGAGCATCAGATCCCACTACAGATGGTTGTGAGCCACCATGTGGTTGCTGGGATTTGAACTCAGGACTTTCGGAAGAGCAGTCAGTGCTCTTAATCGCTGAGCCATCTCTCCAGCCCCACATATTTCATATACCACCAGCACTTTGGTATCTATATAAAAAGTAGACATGTAGTATCCAATTCTATATCTGAGTTACTCAGATTTGTAAGAAATTTCATAGCTCAGAATATGAGTGTTCTTAAAGAAAAAGAATTCTGATACCCACTTATCAGTGAGTCCATACCATGCATGGATAATAGCCAATAAATTCAGAATACCCATGATACTGACGAGGCTAGGCTGACTACATGGCAGGCTTCAAATTGGCAGTTCAGGAGAAGAGGGATAAATTTCTAGTTCCAAGAATTAGGCGAGTTCAGGCAAGTCCAAGCCTCAGAAGCTGCCCTGCCACCTGGCCCGAGGCAAAGACAAGGATCAGCAGCAGTTGCCAGATTGTCTCAGCTACTTCTTCAGCAACAGTTTCCAGACCTTCCCACCAACAGTTTCTAGCCCACAAGCCCCTGTAATGGAATGACCCTACAGGTGGCACAAGAAAAAAATGACCTACCCTGGATTGTGCTTTAAATCAAGCCTGAGAGTTCTCTTGGTTGTCTCTCTATCTTTGTAATGGGAGACCCCAAAATACTGGACCTCAGGCAGAATAAAACATTCCTTGTGCTTGCATATTGTTTGAACCAGGGTATCATTCTTTAGACAATCACGGACCCTTACAATACACAGACCATGGGAAGGTTAACGAGAAGGAAGGCCTAAGTGTGAATCCTTCACGCCCAGTTAGAAGGAGGAACAAAATAATCATGGTGGGCAGAGGATGGGAGGAACTTAGGTGGGAGAGAAAACATGGAGGGAGTAAGAACAGGAATAGGGGGAGACAGGAGAGAAGCAGAGAGCACCAGGAGAAAGAATGGAAACATACAGCAATATGTGGTCAGAAGTGGGGGAAACACCTAGAAAGTCCCAGAAACCTGGCATGTGGGAAGCTACCAGGACTCAATGGGGATGACACTGGCCAAGGTGCCCAACAATGGGGAGATGGAGCCTGAAGAGACCACATTCAATAGTAGATAGAGAGAGCCCCCCACTGGAGGGATGGGGTCACCCACCCATCTTTAGTATTTTTGATCCAGAATTGTTCCTGTTAAAAAAAAAAAAGGCAGGGACAAAAATAGAACAGAGACTGAAGGAAAGGCCATCCACTGACTAGTCTAACTTAGGATCCATCTCATGTGCTCATACTAGGACACCAACCAAAGAGCATACATGAGCTGGTCCGTTGCCTCTGGTATGTACCAGAGGACTTCATTGTTTGGCCTCAGTGGGAGAAGATAGACTTAATCCTGTGGAAGTTTGATGTCCCAGTGTGGGGAGATATTGGTGGAGTGAGGTGGGGATGGTGGGTGGGTGGGATGCACCTTCTCGAAGACAAAGGGGAGGGGGAATGGGTGGGGTAACTTGGGGAAGGGGGAACCAGAAAAGAAAGAGAAAAATTTCGAAGGTAAATAAATGGAATAATTTAATAATTAAAAAATAGAAACGGGAAAAAGAATTCTTTCACAAGATTCTTTAGAAGTCTATTAATTGGATTTTGGAGTCTTCATTTGACAGCTTGAAGAACTAACCACCAGCACAAGGCACAAATATATCTGGGCTTGGTGTTCTTTATTGATTAAATGCCCCTTTACTCACAAATTGCCCATAGCTGTGCATCAGACATTTTAAGGAGAAAGGGGGAGATGGTCTGTCCCTTTCAAAAGCCTCTCAGAAATGCTTTGTTCTGACAGAAAGTCAGTTATTAGCCCTCACACAATCTACATCCTGGTGAAGTTTCATAACCTCGCATGACAATAAAGTATTTCATACAACACATATAATCTGCTTCTGATCCTAAAGAAGACAAAAATGTAAAAATCTATAGCATGAAAGTGGACACAAATAAACCACCATGAGACAACCTGATTTTTATTTTTATTTATTTACTTATTTATTTTGGTTTTTCCGAGACAGGGTTTCTCTGTGTAGCTCTGAAGACCAGGCTGGCCTCAAACTCAGAAATCCGCCTGCCTCTGCCTCCCAAGTGCTGGGATTAAAGGCATGCGCCACCACCGCCCGGTAGAAAACCTGATTTTTAAGAATAGCAAAAACTTTAGATGGAATCAATGTTCTCTAGGCTTGTGCATTGTTCATATGAGATAGACATTACTACCTTGCAATGTACTAAAAGTGGTTCTTAGTCACTGTTTAACTGTTTGTTAACAAAGTTGGTTTAGTTGGTTATGATGTCTTGTCAAATCCATAAAAATACAAAAGACCTACAGAGTGCTATTCTATTCAAAATAATATTTGAGTGTTGTATTTATTAAGCCTATTATTCCTTGATCGGGTTGATTGTACTTGGAATTTACATTATGTATGAACACATGGTTCTCTAAATGTGATGCAAAATTATTAGCTTTAAAAATTACTTTTACAGTAATGAATATTACATATTTGAGCACATCTTTGCAGCTTCTGTTATTCTGATAGGCTTATTTTATAAGATTATCCATAATTTCAGTGTTAACAATCATGGAAGAAACTGTACTTATACCATACTTAATTGAAGAAGACATGGCATTTTCATGAATATAGTCAAAGTTCATACTGTTAGATACATGAAAACTTAAATTGAAAACAAAGTCTTCTCTTCATTCTCTAGAAGTTTCGGTATGAAATAATCAAAAAAGTTATGCAATTTGATCAGTTAATTGATTTTTAGGATCTTTAAATTCACCTTTATCCTTATGCTTTCAAAGATTACCCTCACATTGTATAAATTTCAGCAGCACATAAAAAGGCAGTGTGCTGTTTATTTTAAAGACATTTTTTTTTAGCATATTAGTGTTAAAGCTTTGTTGATTCAGAATCCAAGCCACCTGGTATCACTTTGATTCCAATTTAAACAAGTTTGACTAATCTCACCCTGCCTCAAAAAACTATAAATATTAAGCTGTGACTAAAAGCTCTTTGTGATATTTCTGTCTCCTCTTCAACTTCTGGTTCCCTTCAGTTAATTCACACCAGCATCTCCATCTGCCAGGTGACTTGTTGTATGAGCTACCAAACAGCTCCAAGACTTCCTTCCACCGACACGAGGTACATTTGACATTAAAAATTCTTCTCACAAATATCACTGAACATGATAGAGAATAACGCAAACATTCACAATGCTCTAACTATACTTTTATTGTATATATTTGAATCTCCTTCCTTCACAGGTAAGGAAAGTGGGAAGAGTTGGATGACTATTGTTACTGCAGAGAACAAAGCCAGAAAATAACACATGGCAAAAAGAACTACTGGATAGCAGAGAATGTGAGAACAACCTACAAAACCCAAAAGCCATTCAGTTCAATGGTTTTGGAACAATAATACATTTTCATTTTAGTTGGAACTTTGGGTAAAGCTTTTTTGTTACTATTATATTTTACACTTGAACTGCTCTTCTTGCTTTCTTTAAAAAAAAAAAAAGATAGCACTAATACAGGCTGTTGGTATAGTGAGTGGATATGTTCATGTTTTATCAACACCTTCACTAGCACAGTAAGTAAAGTTGCTTTTGTTACCTTCATTAGAGTGGTCTCTATCCATTTGGAAGTACTTTGATCCCAGAGTTGATGCATAGTAAAATTCCAACCCCAGTCATTAAAATACATATTGGCATAGTTACCTGGGGTTTCCACGTCTCTTTGACTCTTTATCTTAGCTGTGTGAAGTCATAATTCTGATAGACATGTTTTTTCACCCCTTTACCCTAAAATTTTGAAACATCACTATGATTTCAAGAAGTTCTCCATATTGCCACCAAAATATCTGGAGGTTAACATGGTTTATTGTTTATTCTGGTACATATTGGCATCATGTCAGTTCTTGAATAAGGTACTGCTCATTGAATAAGATACTGCCTTTTCCAGAGTATGCATTACCAAACGTGTAATGCTGATTTTTATAAACTTGGAAGAAGATACACAGGTGAGAGTATAATTTAAGAATAAAACTTTTTTGGCATGATTAGACATTCTTGGAGAAAAAAAAATCTCTTGATCTATTTTTTGAAATGAAGGTGCCTAGAGCAATAGCCATTGAACAACACCCACACTTTTCAGATCATCAAAAGCTGAGCATTTGTGGGGAGCATGGAGTATTCCTGAAGAACTAAGGCTGGGCACCACAGAAGGCATCTGATTGTAATGGGTCAGTCACACAACATTTATGATGCTTGAACAAACAAAGGAAAAGGGAAGAAAAAATTGAATAAATAGAAATACCACCATCAGTTTACAAATTACTATTGATGGATGGATTCACAAACCAAATATTTGTTTTCCTGTATGTAAGGAGTATTTGACATATACTTAAAAACATAAAATATCCAGTGACTTATTTTAAGCTTGGTGTTTTTTTTAACAGCCACAAGGTTTCACTTATCTTCCACAATTTACTGAAAGTTTTGAAAGAATGAAAATGTTGGGAGCAACAGATGTTTGCAGTTTTCAATTTGCAGACTTAAATAACTGCAACTGTTTATTTAACACATATATGATTTCAGTTGATGATCGTTTTTATATAAGTCTCCAATCAGTATTGCCCCTGATTATGGAAGGAGGTTGTTGATTATTTTCCCCTATGGCTTGATTTGGGTTATGGAAGACAGGTAAGCTTTGTATTTGTGTTGCAGATCTTCATGTTAGAAGATTTTCTAGGATAATTTTCTCTACATTTTCATTCTTCAATCTCATTAGTCCCTTACTGTCACCCTTAGTTAATATCATTGCTTTGGGGGAATTGACCTAATTATCTAGTACACAGAACATATTGAATAAGTTAACATTTCAGGTGCAGCTATAATAGACATTAGTATGAATGAAGCCTCTTTGTATTGCACTAAAAAATAGCTGAAACCAATCCTTACCTATATTACCCCTTTGTAGCTTTAGTTCAGAGACTGTAGAAAGATAAGAAGTAAATAGACACAGAAGCATCTTCAAAATACAATACAAACCTATTAGAGAAATATGTGAAACATAGAAACTAAGAGAAAAATGCCTATTACTGAAGTTTTCACAGAGACTATTTCAGGACTATTCAGTTTCAATTAATGTACTAAAATGATTACTTTTTTAACATAAATCAACTTGATGAATTAAGTCTATTAACTAATAGACAACATCTAAATTTTACATATTCAGGTTGATTTATTTCAGTTATTTTATTTGAATTCACTGGAAACAAGTGATTTGAATGAGGCACGTCATCAGATATTTCTTGACCCTTTCTGTAATGTAAGAATAGGATTTTGTAATGCCTAGTCAGGGATAAAACCAATTCTTTTTTAACATAGAGTTTTGTTGTAATGATTCCTATTCTAGAAAGGAAAATCCCAAATAAAATAGCTATCCTCATATGTGTGTGTTTGTTTTATTCTAATTTTGAATGGTGACTATATGAATCACAGATACTTTCAGCACTAAATTTTTACAACGGTGAAATAACATGGGACAACACTGAAGAAGGAAACTTGATCCACTGACAGCAGAGAAGTACAACCAGACAGCATGTATTTGAGAAAAATCCATTGGAGCTGGAGGTTTCCCATTTCCTTCAATTTCATTATATTTAGTTCAGCATATCTCTCTGTAATACATACCAGAAGGGACACAAAGGTAACTGTCTCCATCAACACATTTGGAATTTACCATTTGAGATTGATATCAAAAGGGGGAGACACTGGGAAGTAACAGCTCATCACTCTATTCCTTGTGATGTGTATAGGAACATTTGTTGTATCTTCTGGAATATTAAAATGTTAAGGGATTGATGTTATATCTTTACATCCTGAAGCAGAATTAGGACTTTGAGTGGAATAGAGCCCTCCTGAATGTACCATTGCAAAACTTTTTAGAGTAAAGACAAAAAAGATGGCTTGTAAATGAGCCAGGTTCAGGTTTACAAGGCTCATAATTTTGCACAAAATAGTTGTGTATTTTGTAAATAGTTCAAGCTAAAGGAAATATAACTACAGACATCTATTTAATTTAATGTATGTATATTTATACTTAAAAGATTTTTTTTGCCTCATTGAAGTATATGCATAAAATTTAGCTGTGATGAGGAACCACAATTATGTTTCCTTTGCACATAGCTTAAACAATGAGAACAGTTCTTCACGGATAAAGAACAGTTTTGTTTGACTTCTGTGTTTATTATTTGTAATTTCATCCATGACTGCCATTTCTTGGCAAAAGGAAAAAGCCTGCTAGCAATGCCAGTCAAAGGTAACTAAGGGATATCTTAGTTTGTGATATCCTTGCTACAGTAGCATGCACATCTGAGCTGAATTCCCAATATCCACATACAAAGCAACTTGGTGTCATACAACTGTTGTCCTACTGACTGGGGAATAAGACAGGAGAATAACTGGGGCTCACTGACAGATTAGTCTTGTCAATGTGGTTAGCTCTAGGTTCAGTGAGGGACCCTTACTCAAGAAGCAATGTGGAAAGAAATAGAGAAAGAGACATATCATTGCCTTTGATCACCAAGCAACTGCACACACATAAATGCATAGAGTCAACACATGCACACACACACACACACACACACTCACACACACACACACACACACACACACACACACACACACACACACACACACACACACACACACACACACACACACACATGCACACACACGCACAAATGTATACAAAGACACACACCATTTAAAAATAAATAAGCTGGGCAGTGGTGGCACACGCCTTTAATCTCGGCACTTGGGAAGCAGAGGCAGGCGGATTTCTGAGTTCAAGGCCAACCTGGTCTACAGAGTCAGTTCCAGGACATCCAGGGCTACACAGAGAAGCCCTGTCTTGAAAAACCAAAAGAATAAATAAATAAATAAATAAATAAATAAATAAATATAAATAAATGGTGTTGAAGAAAGTTCACTTTATTACTATCACTTTTACAGACTTGTGTGAGGCTCGTTTTTATAGCTTACACAGATATAGCCCATTGGCAGGAAGTGTTTAGTACTGAAGCATTTTGTTTGATGACCTTGTATTTAATGAGATGTTTGTATCTTAAAGAAATTATATGGCAAATACAAATAAGAGCAGGCATTACTATTTTGACTTCCTTGAGCTTCTTACTGATAAGTTTTCTCTCTTTTGCTCAGACTTTAACCTTGTTCTGAGCATGCAACTGCATAAAGCAAAAGGAAATAGTACACTATTTATTTATGACTAATAAAGTTCCAGATGAACTATATAAATAAAATTCCTTGTTCAGGAAATGAGCTTATTCATTTAAAAGCATACCATTTTCCTCAACAATATCTCTGAGAAGGTTGTATAGTACATTTGTTGCATGCTTGGCTCATTTATAGCACACATAGCCAACTTTTGTTTAAACAATAGTTAATATTTTAATTGTCTTGTAGACTGAGAGAATATCACAAAACTTTACAGAAATCAAACAAAAATTACAAATCCTTTAGTGGTGGATAATATCTGGATTGGGAGATGATGTAGACAAGTTGACATGTTAGAAAAGTATAAGGTTATCAACATGAAGTAATTCAGATATAAAAGCCTCATCTCATCTCTCAACTTGACATGAACCCTGGGTAGAAATTTGAAATGGCCATTTGGATTCAAAAAAATCTTTGTAATTCATCCTTCTCTTCATTTGTACATGGAATCCTACTAAGTAGATGCCATATGTTGGAAACTGCTAATACACATCTGATGAAACCAGACTTGTTTTGAAATGAATCCTGACATTTGTATATATAAAGCATACACACACACATACACACACATACACACATATATACACACACATATATACATCTACACACATATATGTACATATATGTATATTTGCATACATACATGTATATATGTGCATATGTGTGTATCAATGTATACAAATAAACATATTTATTTACTTTTATTTTTGAGATTACAATGTAATTCCATGATTTCTTCCTTATACCATATACCCATCTTTTCTCTTTTTCAAATTCATGGTCCCCTTTTTATTAATCACTCTTACTTGTACATGTATAAGTATAAACTCACATTTATACATATAATATATAGCCTCCTTAATCTGCAAATTTTCAGGGGTGTTAATTACTTGATGTGCTGTTTCATCGGCAAGACCATTCCTTCTACTCAGCCATCCAGACTTTCCTGTGGTTCTTTGTGTAAGGTTGTGAAAGCCTCATGGTCTTTCCTGGTTCACTTTGGCATCAATAAATATATTTTAAGTGAAGGTAATTTTGTTATATTTTAGTGACCAAGTCAGGAAAATATAATCACATAGATATATTAGGAAGAGAAGTATAGGACATGAGATGTGGTGTGTTTCTTAGTGAAGCATAAGAGTTATGTATTGAAAATGATACTTGAGACCTCATTTTAAGTAGATTATCAGGAGTTACATTTTTAAAGCCACTGCATTTTCAATTAGACCATGGGAAGAGAGTGAGCTAGCCATCTGGAGCTTCGGAAGCATGCTATAAATCAGAGGCTGTAGTTAGGAAGAATTGAGCAGAAACATAGCTAAGGAATATTGAATAAAGAGAGAGACAGGAGCTCGCAAAGAATAAAGAGTACTTGATGCACAGATGTACAAAGAATTAAGGATTTTGTTTTCTTTTGGTGTCAGAAAGCCACAAAATAAATTTAAGCAGAGAAGCACCATCAAATCTCTATGCTTAAACAGAAAATCCAGTCTCGGAATTGAAGAGTAGAAAGTTATGGCATGACAGTCTAAAGAATAAAAAGGAAAAGTCAGCTAAGAAGCTTTTGTTGCAAATATACTAAAGGCCTGATCCTAATTTTGATGATCTCTACTTCTCAGATGTTAGATTTTTAGATTTAGAGCAAGTTAAGTCAGGAGAAGAAATGTTGAGAGCCAACAGGCATGCATGACATGTCATGGGTGAGAAGCCATAGAATGTATGTGTATAAAAATAAGTAAAGCAGGTTTAAAGAGAGTTGAAAGGAGAATTGTTTAAGATTTTACTTTATTATGAATATGTTTCAATTAACAATGAGAATTTTTGTTTGTAGAACAAAATGAAGAAATCATTTGAGCACATTTCTTTGCAGTAATAGAGTAGCAGTGTTATCCTGGATAATTGTACATGGAATGAATCCATTACAAACTGAGTGATAGAATGCACTTAGTGATCTTACCAGAAGTTAAAAACTTACATCAGGAAGGAAAAATGATGGTCTGAAAAGAAAATATGAATTTTCAATAAAAAACCCTTAAGTCAATTGCAAAATTTCTCCTGCTGCCGTGTAGTATAATAACCAATTAGAGTTCTTTAAACTGATTTCCCTCAAAAGTACGGTCGAAAGCTGGTTAGAGCTCCTGGTAGCTAAAGAAAGCATTATGATGAGCTCTAATGACATACTTGTTTCTTAGAAGGAAGACACTACCCCTAGGTGCATCCTCTTTGCTGCAGAGCTCTCTCTCTCCTGGAGGAATTTCTGTCTCTATGGAGACTCCATTTCATTTCAGTCAATTAGAGGTGAAAGGTATTCCATTTGCAGTCACCTACGCTATGGAGTCCACCTATTTTTATCTTCATTCTTTTAGCTAAATAATATCTTCTTATCAATGAAGAGAAAAGATATCTGAGTATTGTGGCCATTTAACTTGAGGTCTTTCCATCTTAGGTACTCTTTTTCCTTTGTTTCCAATGGAGCATTGTCTGTATAACAGATAAAAGCTGTATCATTATGCTGTCATCTTTGAAAGCTCCATAATTGTGGCTTTTTCTAACCAAGTCACTGAAATTAAACATCTTTTTCTATACTAAATATTAATTTAATTCTCTTTTATTTACATTATTTATCTAAGTGCCCGTACTTTCAACATTTTCTTCAGTAACCCTAGATCACAAAGAGCTATTTCAAAATAACTGTATTTTCACAATAGATTGAAAATTATAGATTAGAACTTATCTTTATTTTATCTCTGCTTCTCTCAAGGACCAAAAGGAATGCAACTACTGATTTTATTATGACTGTAGTTATATCACCTGAAAAAAAAATACATTGAACGTAATTAGATATAATTAGTATGCTGATTAGATCACTTAAGATATACACAAAAGGAATCAATTTAATTGTATAAAAACTGACGACTAATGACTTATTGTGATTCTCATAGATTAATACAGTTCTCAACCCTCATTTGAGAACCATTATTTGCAGTAGACGGAGATTAGTGCTAAGGCCCATTACTGGGCAGGGTTCAAAGAATTGGAGACAGCAGATGCTCATTTGTAAAGGGGGCAATAATTCTCAAGGGTTGGGTATCATTTAGAAGAGAACATGAAAACAGTGTAACTGCCAAAGCCATTGATGGGTATAAGGACTCACCTTTTGGCTACAGCAGAGCAGTTAAACACATGATGAACTCATGCAGGTGGCAGCAGCATGAACACAACCTGTGGCTGCTCAAGCCAGACAAAAATCTCATCATGGAAAGAGAGATGGATACACAAGTCCATCCATAGCTATGGAAGAATTGCCAATTGTTAGCTGCTGTGAGAAAGGGTCAGTTTTTTTTCTAATGATAGACACACTGGTATGTCAATCATTCTCTAGTAGAAGGTTCTATAATCACATCCCATGGATACAAGAATAGTTCAATATAGGGAAATCTATCAACATAGTCCACTATATAAACAAACTCAAAGGAAAAAAATCACATGAGCATCACATTAGATGCTGAAAACACCTTTGACAAAATGCAAAACCCCTTCATGTTAAAAGTCTTGGAGAGATCAGGAATTCAAGGCACAAAACTAAAAACAATAAAAGCAACATGCAGCAAAACAACAGCCAATATCAAATCAAATGGAGAGAAATTGAAGCAACCCCATTAAAATCAGGGAAAAGACAAAACTGTCTACTCTCTTCCTATTTATTCAATATAGTACTGGAAGTTATAGAAAGAACATTTAGACCAGAAAAGGAGGTCAAAGGGATACAAACTGGAAAGGAAGAAGTCAAAATATCACAATTTGCAGATGATATGGTACTATACTTAAGGGACCCCAAAAATTCCACCAGAGAATTACAGATGATAAATTCAGCAGAGTGGCTGGATATAAAATTAACTCAAACAAATCAGTAGCCTTTCTATACTCAAAGAATAAAGCGGCTGAGAGAGAAAAATAGAGAAATGACACCATTTACAATAGTCACAAACAATATTAAATATCTTGGTGTGACTATGACCAGAAAAGTGAAAGATTTTTATGACAAGAACTTCAAGTCTCTGAAGAAAGAAATTGAAGAATGGGGATCCTCAGAAAATGGAAAGATCTCCTGTGCTTGTGGGTTGGCAGGATTAAAATAGTAAAAATGCCCATATTACTGAAAGCAATGTATAGATTCAATGCAATCCCAATCAAAATTCCAACTCAATTCTTCACAGAGTTAGGAAGAGCAATTCTCAGATCCATTTGGAATAACAAAAAACCCAGGATAGCAAAAACTATTCTCAACAATCAAAGACCTTCTGGGGGAAATCAACATCTCTGACCTCAAGCTGTACTACAGAACAATAGTGATTTAAAAATTGCATGGTATTGGTACAGTGACAAGCAGGTAGATCAATGGAATAGAGTTGAAGACCCAGAAATGAACCTACACACCTATGGTCACTTGATCTTTGACAAAGGAGCTAAAATCCTCCAGGGGAAAAATACAGCATTTTCAAAAAATGGTGCTGGTTCAACTGGCAGTCAACGTGTAGAAGAATGAGCATTGATCCGTTCTTATCTTCCTGTACAAAGCTCAAGTCCAAGTGGAACAAGGACCTCTATATAAAACTAGACACACTGAATCTAATAGAAGAGAAAGTGGGAAAAATCCTTGAACACCTGGGCACATGAGAACATTTCCTGAACAGAATACCAATGGCTCAGGCTCTAAGATCAACAGTGGACAAATGGCACCTAAAAAAATTGCAAAGTGTCTGTAAGGTAAAGGACACTGTCAATAGGACAAAATGGCAACAGATTGGGAAAAGACCTTTGCCAATCCTACAGCTGATAGAGAGCTAATATCCAATATATACAAAGAACACAAAAAGTTAGATGCCACAGAACCAAATAACCCTATCAAAAATGGGGAACAGAGCTAAGCAGAATTCTCAACTGAGGAAACTCAAATGCCCAAGAAGCACCTAAAGAAATGTCTAACATTGTTAGTCATCAGGGAAATGCAAATCAACCCTGAGATTCTACCTCACACAGTCAAAATGTCTCAGATCAAAAACTCAAGTGACAGCAGATGCGGACAAGAATGTGGAGAAAGAGGAACACTCCTTCATATTTAGTAGGATTGCAAAGTGGTACAGTCACTCTGGAAATCAGACTCGTGGTTCCACAGAAAATTGGACATAGTACTTCCTGAGGGCCCAGCAATACTACTCCTTGGCATATACTCAGAAGATGCTCCAGCATGTAATAAAGACACATGTTCCACTATGTTCATAGCAGCCATACTCATAATAGCCAGAAGCTGGAAATAACTCAGATGTCCCTCCACAGAGGAATGGATACAGAAAATGGGATACATTTAATTGATGGAATACTACTCAGCTCTTAAAAACAATGACTTTATGAAATTTGCAAGCAAACAGATGGAACTTGAAAATATCATCACAAAGGATGTAACCCAATCAGAAAAGAACACACATGCTCTTTTACTCGCTTGCTCCCCCTCTCCCCATTCCTTTCCCCCATCTCTCCGCGTGGCCATGACCAGCCTCTACTTCTCTACAATTCTCTGCCTTTCTACAATAAAAACACCTTAAAAAAAAACATACACATGGTATGTACTCACTGATAAGTGGAAATTAGCTACAAAATTTGGAATATCCAAGCTACAATTAACAGACCATGTGAAGCTCAAGAAGAAGGAAGACCAAAGTGTGGATGCTTCAGTGCTTCTTAGAAGGGGGGAACAAAATACTCACAGGAGGAAACATGGAGACAAAGTGTGGAGCAGAGACTGAAGGAAAGGCCATCCAGAGACTGTTCCACCTAGAGATCCACCCCATATACAGTTGTCAAACCTGGATACTTTTGTGGATGCCAGGAAGTGCTTGCTGATAGGAGCCTGATATAGCTCTCTCCTGAAAGGCTCTGTCAGAGCCTGACAAATACAGAGGCAGATTCTTGCAGCCAACCGTTGGATTGAGGGTGGGATCCCTGATAGTGAAGTTGGAGAAGGGACTGAAATAGCTGAGGGGGTTTGCAGCCCCATGGGGGTAGCAACAGTGTCAACAATATCAACCAACCAGATCCCCCAGAGCTCCCAGGGACTAAACTACCAACCAAAGAGTACTCATGGAGGGATCCAGCTCTCCACCTGCACATGTGGCAGAGGATGGCCTTATTGAACATCAGTGGGAGGAGTGGCCTTTGGGCTGAAGGGGTTAGATGCCTCAGTGTAGGGGAATGCCAGGGTGGGAAGATGGAATTGGGTGGGTGGGTGAGGCATCTCCCTCATAGAGGCAGGGCATGGGGGAAGTATAGGGAGTTTCTGGTGTGGAAACTGGAAATGGGAAAACATTTGAAATGAAAATGAAGAAAATATCTAATAAAAGAAAAAGAAAAAATGTAAAAGGAAATAATCATTCTTCATTCATATTAGTAATGTCTTTTTGAAATATTGAGGACTATAAGCATATCTGCTCTTATAAACAAATAATTATCTAATAACTGTAGTATTTCAACCTCATTAATAAGGAAAAAGCATTAGTTACATGTTAGTTCCTACAGTCTTTGAGGGAAATACCTATAAGTGGGGAGTTATTTTGGCTCATGATTTTAGATGTTTCAGTTTCTTGTTCTTTTTCTATGTACCTGTCACAAGGCAAGATGCTTATAGCATACTGCACCTGAAAAAACACACATGTACATGAAAATAACAGGCACCAAAGGACATGTGGATCAGACGATCAGGTAGATTTCTAAGGGCATGCTCCAAAGGTCTTGACCTCTTAACAAAGGCCCCAAGGTAAAAGTTGTCATCACTTCACAATCTAAAACATTCATCCTTCAATTACTCCCCAAGTTTCACTAGTTAAATCCCTGCTTTGGGAACTAGCCTTAGCTTATGAGTCTTTGGGGAACAATCAGACATCAAATGATCAGCAACTTCTTAAAGTCTTTTCTGACAGCATATATACAATGAACTGTAATCTACATAATATGCATGCAAATGGAAGCAGGGTTTGAACATGCCGTCTTACATAGCTCATTTTAATATAGTTTTATTGTAAGTGCAGATTAACAGGGGGAGGACTACAAAAAATTTATAGTTTCAAATGTTGATAATTATAAAATTTTCAAGATGATGTGAAAGATACAGAAAGTTGAGGAATGGTTAATTCATTTGTATGGTTGAGAAATACCTCTGAAAGGATGTGACATTTAAGACCTTGAAGAAACAAAAACAAAAACAAAAAAACAAAAAACAAAAAACAAAAAAAACAAAACAAAAAAACCCACCTGGGTAAAAGAAATACCAGGCAAGGAAGGGAATACATGCCAAGAACTTGTGGAAAGATTTATTATATTAAAAGTACCAAGAGAAAGTTTGGTGGTCAAAACACTATGAATAAATAGGAAAGTATAAGCAAATAAAAGATCTGCTTGAAAAAACTTCAAGTTTCTGAAGAAGGAAATTGAAGAAGATCTCAGAAGTTGGAAAGATCTCCCATGCTCATGGATTGCCAAGATTAATATAATATAATAAAAATGGCAATCTTGCAGAAAACAATCTACAGATTCAATGCAATCCCCATCAAAATCCCAATTCAATTCTTCACAGACTTAGAAAGAGCAATTTGCAAATTCATCTGGAATAACAAAAAGCCCAGGATAGCCAAAACTATTCTCAACAATAAAGGAGCCTCTGGTGGAATCACCATCCCTGACATTAAGCTGTACTACAGACCAATTGTGATAAAAAAAACTGCATGGTATTGGTACAGTGACTGGCAGGTAGATCAATGGAATAGAATTGAAGACCCAGAAATGAACCCACACACCTATGGTCACTTGATCTTTAACAAAGGAGCTAAAACAATCCAGTGGATAAAAGACAGCATTTTCAATAAATGGTGCTGGCTCAACTGGAGGTTAGCATGTAGAAGAATGCAAATTTATTTATTCCTATCTCCTTGTACATAGCTTAAGTCCAAGTGGATCAAGGACCTCCACATAAAACCAGACACACTAACTAATAGAAAAGAGACTGGGAAAGAGCCTCGAGCACATAGGCACAGAGGAAAATTTCCTGAACAGAACACCAATAGCTTATGCTCTAAGATCAAGAATCGACAAATGGGAACTCATGAATTTGCAAAGCTTCTGTAAGGCAAAGGACACTGTCAATAGGGCAAAATGGTAACCAACAAATTGGGAAAAGATCTTTACCAATCCTATATCTGGTAGAGGGCTAATATCCAGTATATACAATGAACTCAAGAAGTCAGACTCCAGAGAACCAAATAACCCTATTTTTAAAATGGGGTACAGAGATAAACAAAGAATTCTCAACTGACGAATACCAAATGGCTGAGAAGCACATAAAAAAAAGTTCAACATCCTTAGTCATCAGGGAAATGCAAATCAAAACAACCCTGAGATTCCACCTCACACCAGTCAGAATGGCTAGGGAAAAAACTTTGGTGACATCAGATGCTGGAGAGGTTGTGGAGAAAGAGGAACACTCCTTCATTGCTGGTGGGACTGCAAGCTGGTACAACCACTCTGGAAATTAGTTTGGTGGTTCCTCCGGAAATTGGCCATAGTACTAGCAGAGGATCCAGCTATACCACTCCTGGGCATATACCCAGAAGATGCTCCAACATGTAATAAGGACACATGCTCCACTATGTTCATAGAAGCCTTATTTATAATAGCCAGAAACTGGAAACAACCCAGATGTCCCTCAACAGAGGAATGGATACAGAAAATGTGGTACATCTACACAATGGAGTACTACTCAGCTATTAAAAATAGTGAATTTATGAAATTCTTAGGTAAATGGATGGATCTGGAGAATATCATCCTGAGTGAGGTAACCTAATCATAAAAGAACATACATGGTATGCATTCTCTGATAAGTGGATATTAGCCCAGAAAATCGGAAGACACAAAGTACAAACCACAAACCACAAGATACTCAAGAAGAAGGAAGACCAAAGAGTGAGTGCTTCATTCCTTCTTAAAAGGGGGAACAAAATACCCATGGAAGGAGTTGTAAAGACTGGAGCAGAGACTAAAGGAAGGACAATTCAGAGACTGCTCCACCTGGGAAACCTTCCCATATTCAATCATCAAATCCAGACACTATTGTGGATGCCAGCAAGTGATGTATGACAGGAGCCTGATATAGCTGCCTCCTGAGAGGCTCTGCCTGTGCCTGACTAATACAGAAGTAGAGGCTCACAGCCATCCATTGACCTGAGTACAGTTTCCCCAATGAAGGAGCTAGAGAAAAGACCCAAGGAACTGAAGGGTTTGCAGCCCCTTAGGACGAACAACAATATGAATTAACTAGTACCCTCAGCGCTCCCAGGGACTAAACCACCAACCAAAGAGTACACATGGTGAGACTAATGGCTCCAACAACTTATATATAGCAGAGGATGGCTAAGTCTGGGTCATCAATGGGAGGGGTGGCCCTTGGCTCTGTGAAGGTTCTATGCTCCAGTGTAGGGGAATGCCAGGGCCAGTAAGCAAGAGGGGGTGGGATGGTGAGCAGGGGGAGGGGGAAGGGAACAGGGGTTTGTTTTAGTTTTCGTTTTTTCCTTTCTTTCTTTCTTCTTCTTTTTTTTTTTAGGGGAACCTGCCTGGGAAAGGAGATATTGTAAATAAAGAAAACATGTAATAAAAAAAATTAAACCAAATAATAGGAAAGTAAACAATATGACATTAGAAAAAAAAAGCATGAAAATATTTAAAGTCTCCTATGTTAAACTATAGCCATGATGGAACTCACCTGTATTCTCAGCTGCTTGGGAGAGTGAAACTGGAGGAACACAAACCAGAAGTGTTTCTGGAAAACACAATGATACATTTATTGGTTTTTTGAGACAGGGTTTCTCTTTGTAGCTCTGGCTGTCCTGGAACTCACTCTATAGACCAGGCTGGCCTCGAACTAAGAAATCCACCTGCCTCTGCCTCCAAAGTGCTAGGATTAAAGGCATGTGCCCCAGTGCCCGGCAATACATTGTTCTTTAATGCAATATATTTAGAGAATGGAATGTAGATTAATGATAGAGAATTTGCATGTGCACGGGTTCCTAGAGTCAACCATAACTACCACAAATAAGAAAAAAACACAAATAAGAATGGCTTAGCCATAGAGATAGTTCAAAACTTAAAAGCCTTTGTATATGAGATTCTAAGTTAATTTCCTAAAACGAAACAAAACAAGATGCACAAATGTGGCAGTACATGGAAGTAATAAAAGAAAGAGTTGCATCTAAATATCTACCAAATATTTAATTGGTAGTTGTGTGCTAAAATTGCTTTCCAAGTGAAAAGTATGGTTTCCTTCAGGTTCATCAGAACACATTTGGAAGATACAACTCCAAATAATTATTTCCTTAGTAATGCACTCGAGCTCATTATGAGTTTTTCAGTGGCCATGTAACATAAGCAGTAAATTGCAAGACGATGGGTTTTATTTCCAACACAGTGGAAAAAAATCGGCAATAAGAAAGAATGAGAAGTTTCACAAAATTTCTGAAAGCCTATGTGTATTCCAGAGTGCATCATGTGGCCTCAGACAAATCTGCAGAGACAGTGATTTATGAAACTCCTGCTTATCCTTTTATTTTCAAATAATTATTTACTGAAACACGATTTTTTTAAAAAAAAAAAAAAACTAGAATTCTACAGATGTTATCCCTACAAATATTCACTTATTTATTGAATTGACAGGAATGAGAATATAAAAACTGTGTGAAAGTATAGTACTTAAGGTAAATATGTTTTATTGTTCAAAATTGAGACTATATTGTTTTTCATTTTGTTTTGTATTGTTTGATGGCCTGAATGTCTTTGCATCTATAGATGTAAACGATATAGTGTTTCCCACGTTACTAATGGAGCTTGAATTGAGTATGGCTGATTGTATCCTGCAGCAGCATGGCCAGAAGAAGCAACACACCCAATACATCTTTGACATCCAAAAAAGTAAGTCATTTCCAATTTAAAGTTAGATGGCTACAATAACTCCTGGTGAATAAAAGAAAATGTTTAGTTTTAGTTTTGTTTTTTTTTTCCCAAAACTAATAACTAATTATTGCTGAAATTTGTAAATTTACTCTTTTATTAAAGAATATTTTAGCATTCATAAAATAAAATTTAGTAAGTCCCAAAGATCACTATATATGTAGAGTTTATTCAGTACTATTATTTCTTAAATATCACTTATTAGAAAATGATTTTAATTAAAAATCAGAATCAACAAGCAAGTATTAAATCCTCATATTTTATATCTCAAACGTATATGTGTAAACTCAACCCTCAACTAAAATGCAATTGTTGTGGCAAAAATTGCTAATACTTGTAATGATGAAATTATGTTACCCAAATATGTTGAAGCTAAAAATATTTGTGCTAGATATGAACTATGTACAATACCTTGTTATTTTACAACCAATTTAACACTGATTTTGGTGAAGGTTGTATTTGTCTTTAATGATAACACATTAGAGTTTATTAAAAGTTGTGGCATGATTGGAAGGTCTCCAAGATGCACCACCATTGAAATGTGACCATGAAGTTATGAATAGAGAATTCATTGTCTTAATTGAGAATGAGGTACTTAATGTCTCATGATGATGGCAAGTACTTCTGTTAACTTTAGAATAAAGATCTTGTGCAGTTTGAGGAATAAGTAGATATTGTAACACAATATTTACTAATTGAATGTGGCTTTAAGCCTTTTAACAGTGAAAGCATTGAGACTAGAGTATGTGCCTAGCAAGCATTACATTTCCAGGTCTGAAGTATAACTTTTGGGAATGATAATTGCATTACAGCTCTGAGAATAACATATGAACACAGTACTTTGTAGGATTATGTAGAATTTTTAAGAGACTTTCAAACCTTTTTATACAATTTTAAAAATTAATCAGAATGTTAAAATTATGTGAATATGTTTGGACAGCATATTTCAACATATGTATAAGTGGCTGCTAGATGACCACACTCACCCATACCTCATCTCTAGACTCTTGTGAATGGTTTTGTTACTATCCTGTTCTATGAGGCTGACTTTGTTTCCTGATGTGAGTAAAATGGAAATGGCTCGAGTCCAAGTAATTTGCTTCTGGTTTGCTTCAAACTAACTGCATTGAAGTGATTGTTATTGCATTGCTCCCACCTGTCTTTGTCTCCACAATAACGTAATTGAAATACTTTCATACTATCCAGCATTTTCAAAATATCACTTCGTGGTAACATAGTAATTATATAATTCTGTAAGTGATGAAGTATTTAAGAAGCATAGAGGAGACCTCCAAGAGTCATTAAATGTTCTCTGAACATCAATCCAGTTGAAATATAAAATTCACATACAAAGCCAGTTTTCTTAAGTATATAAGTATTAATTTTTAGACTTGTGACAAATACAGGAAATGTGTTTAGAAAGAAGGAAAAATACAGAGCAAACTTAACTCAAATGAATTCTTCCAATACTCAAGAAATTGGCTTAAAATAAAAATTTTGAGAAATGCTAGAGGGAAAATAAGAGTTTTATAAGGATATTTATCACTCCCATGTTTGTACACAAAATGATATGGAAAGATTTCCCAGTCTCCATCTAAGGATGACATGATAAGCATCTGAGAGATCATTAACTCCACAGCTGCTATGATCTTTCTTCAATAGCTTAATTTTCACCTTCTATGTGCAAGATGAATTTTATTTCCCTCTGACTCAACTTTATGGACTTTTCCTTACCTCTTCAACAGCTTCTATAGTCTTGCTTAGAAAAAAAAAATCTCATTTTCCTTTATGTTTCAATTTTCCTTTTTTGTGGGCTAGATACTTAGCAGGTGTTTAATAAATTCTTTTGACTTAGAACTGAATTATTCCCATATGAAAGTATCAGAGGCAATGCATATGTTAAAAGGCACAGCTAGTGTGAACAGGTCTTAAAAATCATTCCACCCTGCACTCCAAATGTAGGTTGTCCATTGTGAATGCACCATGATTCAGGTGTAGCTATATTTTACCCAGACTGGCCTAACATGACAGTTTATAATGTATTTATGTAATGTTATAGAAACATGACTAAGACGTTATGAGCTTCTATGTCTTCATCAGAGTTTATTCTTGTTTTGATATAGCCAACACAATATTTCGACACAATACAGCAAATTGTGTATAACAAAACTTGGTCATGAATTAATAGTTCTCTAATTTCTCAAAACATTGCTTTTCTATGTTCTTAATTGTGTGTCTTTTTAATATCATGGCCACTCAAAACACACTGAATCTAAGGGTTTCTTTATGTGTTTTAGTGGGAGAAAGCTTAATTTTAGTCATGGCCTTCAAACTCCTGAGCATTTGGCAGTTATCCTAATTTTGACAGAGACTATTTAAACATTAAAATTTCTATCCTAACTTAAATATTAAACTGAAAAACTGTACCCTCTTTCCTTCTGAATGACCTTCTACCTCTAGTAGATAGACAGGGTCCCCAGTGGAGGGGTCGATGGATGAGAGGAGTGGATAGATGTTGGATCACCCTCTCAGAGGCAAAGGGGAAGGAGATAGGGTTAAGAAACTCTGGAAGGGGAACCAGAAAGGGGGGCAACATTTGGAATGGAAAAATATGAAATAACTTTTTAAAAAGTAAAAGTGCTGAACAAATATGAATTAAAAAAGAAAAAGAAAGAAATGCTCACGTCTCATCAGTTTGAAAATTTAGGTCACAGCTGACTGTGTTGTTCCAGGTGGTTATTAAACCTTGGGAAGCATTAGTTTACTAGCTGAAGAATGTCACTCTGGAATGACCATTAAGATTATATTCATCTTCACTCCTAGCCAAACTGTCTAGTTTTGAAGCACAAAGACTTTAGAAGGGAAGGGAAAATTAGGCTCACAGCTATGACAGCCTAAACATCTTACCATGTGAGAAAAATCCACCTCTACTTTAAATACTTCTGCCAAAACTTGTGTTAAATGAGCAACTTGGTTAAAAAAAGCAGTAAAAATAAGATAAAGTCTAAAAGAATGAAGAAGGGAAGAGGTGAGGTTAATTTAGAATCTCCCTTTGTCCCTTTATATTTTTATTTATATATGGACATTTTCATCAATGTTTCATATTGCTGCACATTCATATTGACAATAAGATTTTTAGTTCTGTAAGTATCCGAGCAAAGCACACATGCTAATGATTTTACCTCTGTTACTCATATTAATATTTGTTTTCTGTGTAATTGTCATATAATTACAGTATTTGAGTCTTCTTTTGACTAACCATAATTGTATTTATTTGTCCTATATTTTTTCATATATTCATCCCTCAACTTATATTAACCTCATATTATATTGCTGCTTTGTATCAAGTTGAAATTTTTATGTCTTTTCTTTTGCCGATAACACGTGAGATTATTTCAAAATATTTACTGAAAAGTTACGTTGCCAGTCACTCTGACTAAGCTTTCTAAAGTGTGTAATTTTGACTATAGTGTGAGAGGACGAAATCTTCCCAGTGTTCTGAATCTGCAGTGGTTTTCAGAGTTCACACTCACTAAACAAAAGTCTTACACGGATAAACTATCTTGCATTGTTAGAGGTAGATTTCTCTTTCAGTGAGCTTAGCACCTCATACTACTGCAATATTTTAAAGACTCTGAGTATGCGCATTGTGCAGAAGACAAGCATACATAACTTAATGTGAATTATCTGTTTGCCTATGTTTAAATAAGTGCCCAATTAGTTAATAGTGGGTCTTGACATACTGTGTGTGAATAATTTCCTTTATTCACTTCAATAGCAATAGATCTGTCAGAAAGTTACCTACAAATTGTTGTATGATTAATCTTTAATAACTTTGTATGATAAACATTGATTAAAAAAAAACCTCTACAAAAATTCTGAACATCAAATTTTCTGCTCAAGATTGAGGCATTCTCCATGTAGGTAACTTTCTGATCGACTTGGACTTGAGCTTTGTAGAGGAAGATAAGAATGAATCAATTTGCATTCTTCTACATGTTGACCACCAGCTGAACCAGCACTATTTGTTAAAAATGCTCTCTTTTTTTCCTCTGGATGGTTTTAATTTCTTTGTCAAATATCAAGTGACCATAGGTATGTGGGTTCATAGTTGGGTATTTAATTCTGTTTAATTGATCTACCTGCCTGTCACTGTACCAATACTAGGCAGCTTTTATCACTATTTCTCTGCAGTACAACCCAAGGTCAGGGATTGTGATTCTCGCAGAAATTCTTTTATTTTTTGAGACTAGTTTTTGCTATTCTGGCTTTTTTGATATTCCAAATGGACTTGAGGATCGCTCTTTCTAACTCTGTGATGAATTGTGTTGGGATTTTGACTGGCAATCCACTGAATCTGTATGTTGCCAAGGAGTATACAGAGAGGGATCCAAGGCTCCAGACACATATATAGTAGAAGATGGCCTACTCTGATATCAGTGGGAGTGGGTGCCCTTAGTCCTGTGGAGGTTTGATGCCTCAGTGTAGGGAGATGCTGGGCAGTGGGATTGGAAGGAGCGGAGAGCCCACTTAGAGGCAGAAAGAAATGGGAATATGGAAGATATGGGAAGGGGGGTTCGTTCAGGTATAACTGGGAAGGGAGATACCATTTAAGATGTAAATGAATGGAATGATTAATTTTTAAAAAAAGAATATAACATAAAGATTTTGAAATTTCTAAAATCTGCCCACTCACATGCATATTTAAAGACAACAAATAGCATTTTCTTTCCGCATCCACTTTCTGCCTACACCTGGCTTCTGTTATTTGAGAATATTTTGAAACATGATACATTTGTCACACCACACTGAAATGTGTTGCTTATTGTCCATTGTATCCTCTCACACTCATAGGCACTACCTGTAGTTTACATACAACATTGCCCCAAGAAAGACATTTGTGTCTGAAGTTATGTGTCAGGTGTTATTTTCTGTATACATCATGGTTCTCTTTGCAGTCATTATGAACGAGCCTGACAGCACACATCAGATATCGATTTCATTTATAATTCCAGGGAATAAAGGATAAGCCAATGGCACCATTTCAAAGCTATAGAAAACTAGATCTCGTCATCAGTGGACACACAGGCATTGAGCATTAACCTGTAAAAGTTGATAGATAAAGATCATGAAAAGGACAACTGGGTTAGAGAAGGGCCACCTTCTTTAATTGAAGCTAATAACTCATTACTGATATGATTAAGGTGACTCCCTGAAGTCATTAATAAATGTAAATGAAGATGAAAAATTTAAAATTGTAATAGGAAAAGGAGTATGCGAAAATGAGAACGAATGACATGGTAACAGGTGTGAACCCAATGATGATGATGACTCCAGAGCCAAGGGGACAGCAGAGACACTAAGGACAGTAGTATTTCTATAGCACAGTCCTAAGAACTGCAACAATTTCATTCTTAATAAGCAATATATCTCCAAAATATATAGCAGGTAATTCATTGGGTTGGCATGTTGGAAGACTTCGTAAAATCTATTGTTTCACATAAAATGTGTATGTACTGAGTAATACTGCTTTTGTGGCTGAGCATGGGTCTTACAACATCTTATCTAAAAATAAATACACATCAGCAATTTAACATACCAATTTAGTTTTATTTAGTATGAATCACTAAACATTGATTTCAAGTCTTATAAAAAATGCTTTCTGAATAGATTCATACGTATTTTGTTAGAGTGGATATTGTTGTCAGGTCTCAATATATGTAAATGGTCAGTAGAGAATGAGGATTTAAAGATCTCATGCTACTTTCTCTTTTCTATCCACATCATCCAATGCTTGGGGGAATTAATCTCTTTAGTGCTTTGTGACAGTTAATATTTATTGTTACCTTGACAAGAACTATAAGAACGTAGGAGATAGCCTCTGGTCACGTCTGTGAGGAGTGTTCTAGATTAGGCTAACCAATGGGCTTGCTTGTGTGGAATGTTCTAGATAACGTTGACTGAAGGAGTAAGACCTACCTGGATTGTAGATGGTATCTAAAACACATGGTCCAGCTATAAGATGGTTCAAATGAAAGCTCTGTATTTTTTCTTTGTTTGTTGGTTTGCTTCTTTGTTTTTTGCCTGCTTGGGTGTGGTTCTCAAGTGCAAGTTCATCTATTTTGTAGCTGCATCTAGTTTTACTGTCACCACTTGGAAGAAAGTAATCCTGTTTACTCAGGCTTTCCACTTGGCGTAAAAGTCAGAAGCTCTGTATGAATCTGCCTGCACTTTAGGGAAAGATTTGAGTTCCTCAGGATTCCAGTCCTATGGATTGAGCAGCTACAGTTCTCAACAGTGTGAATATATCACTGTTGGACTCCTCATTCTCTATAATATAAGGCATTCTAATGCTTGCCTTCTTTGTTCTTTTATTTTTGAAATTATAATATAAGTACATCATCCTTCCCTTCCCTTTCCTCCCTTCTAACCCCACAACACACACTGCCTTTCTCATTTTTAATCTCATATCTTTTTTCATTAATGGATGTTATATGTATATTTGTATATTTACATACAATAGATATTCCAAAATATAAAATCCTTTCAGTTTGTATAGTGCTATTGTTATGTGAGTTTTAAGGTTGATCATTTGCTGTCGGATAACCATTTGGTGTCCTTGTCCCTAGAAAACAATTTCTTCCACTTTCACTTCCATTCTCTAGTTGCCTGAAGTCTTTTTCGTGGTGTTGAGTCCCCATGGACTTTCTTGTATCTATTGCGGAATGTCTGCTGGTATAATTCTTTATTGAGTAGTGCTTAGGTCATATCAGTGACACTGTTGGCTTCACTTCGGAAATTATTGGGAGACACAATCTCTCAATGAATGCCCTGATCTTCTGGCTCTTCCATTCTTTCCATAACGCTGCTTTTGATAAATATCCATTCAATTTATTCAGTTCTGCAAGAGAACCCTGGATAACACACATACACAAAAACCCTTACATTTTTCTTTTACCATTTCGCCATGAAAGATAATGTGGAGTAGCAATGCAAAGGAAAGTGTGATAAAATATCCAAAAAACAAGGGATTGTGGTAAAACACATAATTTACACTTGAGAATAAATAACATTCAACATCTGACTCTTGATAAACTCACATCTATGAAAGCATAGCCATGCTAATAACTGGAATGCTTGACTAGGAAACTTTGGTAAACAGTGAGATTGTATGTAATGAAAGTCCATTTGTAGAATACATAGAAAATCTTCAGACAAGAATGAAGAAAGCAGGAAGACAGGCAGGAGGAAGGAAAAAGAATGTAAGGAAGATGGGAAGAAAAAGAGAAAAGAGGAAAGTCAAAGGCAGGAAGAGAAATGGAAGAATAAAACTGGAGGGAGGAAAATCAAGGAAAGAAACGAAGTCTTTCTCCCTCATTGTTCTCCTTTTTCTCAGTTCAAGACAGAAGCAAAATGACAGAAAGGATGTCTGAAAAAGATGGGAAAGCCTTACACCAGAGGACTAGCCCACATGGTACCAGAAATTGTCATGCAAGATTCCAAAGGAGGGAAGAAGTGAAGCAACCAACATTCTTTTCAATCTGTGAAACCTATGAACCTCAACAATGATGAGCATCATTATAGAACTATGGGTATAATAATGACATACATTGGAGATAATCACAGCTTTCTATTTGGTCTGAAGATTGGCTCAACAACAGGAAAACCATATTTCAAAATGGAAACCTAGCAATTTATAGTGGACTTGTGAAGCCATGGATATTGGAGGAGAATCTACAATCACTTCCCCAAACTAGCATAATCTTAACTACACTCTAAGCATCAATTCTCATTCCAGAAATCAGTATAGTTATCACTCCTTATGAAGGAAACTTCTTTTTGCAACAATAGAGACATGTAAACAAAGCCACAATCAATCAAAAGACAGAGTTGTGTATCCCAGTTGTGACTGATACATCTGACATTACTCTAGCACCAAAGTCACAGAGACCACTGCAGAAGAGGGGCTGAAATACTTTTAGGAGGTGAGGAACAGGGAGTTTAATATTAGATTATGTTGCTTAGAGATGACAGAGAAGATATATACACAAAAATATACCTAAGAATGCTGGTTTAAGTTGATGTGAACAAGGATGGCACTATTCCACATGGAGTACACATGGTGGGAATGATGGCTCTGGGCAGTGGTGGTGCATGCCTTTAATCTCAGCACTTGGGACACAGTGGCAAGAAGATTTCTGAGTCTCAGGCCAGCCTGGTCTTCAGAGTGAGTTCCAGGGCAGCCAGGGCTACACAGAGAAACCCTGTCTTGGAAACAAAACAAAACAAAACAAAAAACAAAAAAACAAAAAAACAAAAAAAGAGAGAAAAAAGAAATAGAAAACAGAAGATATAGTCTTTGGCAAGGAAGAGAACTCCAATTGCATGTAGAATATTAGAGTCAGCCTTGAAAACCCACAAACAAGCAACATATATGAACTAAGCAGTTTGCATTCTTTTATTTAGAAAAACAGATGCACATATGCACAAACAAAGGGCAAGAATTTAAAATAGAACAAAGCAGATAAGTTGGAGGGAAGGGAGAAATTATGTTTGTATTATAATATCAAAATTATAAATATTGAAAGAATAAAAAATGAATCTTCATGGGAAAGAATGTGTATATTTATACATACATACATATATATATATAAAACTCTCATTAATACAATCTACAGCAGAGGTCAGAAAAATGTTTCTTTTCTTGTTATATTCTCTATACTCAAGTGACACGCTTCTTTTTTCCATTGGTCTAACAGGTTTTAGAGAGTATATACAATATCTGATTCATAAATAATATTCAACATTTTCTCATTCATATATGTTAAGCTAAATAAAAATTTGTAAATGCTAATGAATATTTTAGAATGAGTGTTCAAATACATCTTGTCACTGTGCCTAGTTCAGTAGAGAAGACATGTAAATGTATTTTAACGTAGCAATTGAAAAACAATATGTTGGTATTTAGCAACTATTCTTTTCTTCATTAGGACATTTTCTCTACTCTTTTTTTTTGTGTGGATATTTTCTT
>NW_022196899.1:2431594-2448571 GCF_008632895.1 Mastomys coucha
CCCATTCCTGCCTCCTGCCTTGGCATTCCCCTACGCTGGGGAATGGAGCCTTCACAGGCCTCTCTTCCCATTGATTCCCGACAAGGCCACCCTTTGCTACATATGCGGCTAAAGCCGTGGGTCCCTCCATGTGTATTCTGGTTGGTGGCTTGTCTCTGGTCAAACAACCTAAAATGGACTAACATTAGATACAGGTTTGCACATACATGACTAATAAAGAAGAGTAATAGAATTATATAACTTATATGATAGCACTTCCTTTAAAAGAATGAATAAAACCATGTAATTAAGGATAGAACTTCATAATTATCTATATATTCCTAATTTTCTATATATTTGTAGCTATTTTACATTGGACATGTTATTAATTTCTATACTATAATCATTTAATCATCTGTAAAATAATTATTTTAATATTATTTGTTTTCCATTGTTGTTAAGTATATATATTAAATAAATGGAACCCAAAGGAGATACCACTGGTTTTTTGTTTTGTTTTGTTTTGTTTTCTGAGACAGGGTTTCTCTGTATAGCCCTGGCTGTCCCGGAACTCATTCTGTAGACCAGGCTGGCCTTGAACACAGAAATCCGCCTATGTCGGCCTCCCAAGTGCTGGGATTAAAGGCATGCGCCACCATTGCCTGGCAAGAAACTACTTTTTACAAAAGATATTATTGACTATGAATTTAGTATAAGCACTGAAGGGGAGTTATTGCTACTTATTTTATAGAATTATATTATGCATTTTGGACCTCTCAGCTTCATAATGCAATTTTACAAACAATGCTGTGTTCATTAATTCCATATACAAATATTAGATTGTAGTCAGATTAAAGCAGTTTTAATTTTAAGAAAATATCATTGCATATTAATCTGTTTTTGAATATTTAATATAATTATTCTATTCTATTATACACTTTTAATTGAGTCATTCAAATTGTTCCATGCATTTAGCTTATCTTTTGTAAAATTTCTCCACTCTGGCTCTTTTTCTTTCATTAATACAGTGAAATTTTACTCTAAAGTGTCAAAGTTTTTCATACTTACTGACATGTTTGTGTACAAGTAAGCTAATTCTCAAAGACCATTTTCTTCTCTGTTCTTTTTTATTATTTCTGAAGACAAATATTAAATCCAAACTGGTCAAGACAGGGTCAACCTTCTCAGATTCTTTCCACCTTCCCTAATTTAACAACAGGGGTCAACTGCTTCTGTCCATTGGTTGGGTGCAAATATCTCCACTTGACTCTTTCAGCTGCTTGTTGGGTCTTCAGGAGTGCTGTCATGCTAGGTCTCTTTTTGTGAGTGCCCCATAGCCTCAGTAATAGTAATAGGCCCCAAGCCTTAGGCCTTGGGATTTCCTCTTGAGCTGGATCCCAATTTGGGACTGTCGCTGGACCTTCTTTTCCTCAGGTTCCTCTCCATTTCCATCCCTGCAATTCTTTCAGACAGGAACAATTAGAGGTCAGAGATGTGACTGTGGGATGGCAACCTCATCCTCACTTGATGCCCAGTCTTCCTGCTGGAGATAGGCTCTATAAGTTCACTCTCCCTACTGTCAGGCATTTCATCTAAGGTCCCTCCCTTTGATTCCTGAGATTCTCTCACCTTCCAGGTCTCTGGTGCATTCTAGAGGGTCCCCCCCCCCAACCTCCTATCTCCAAAGCTTGCCTGTTTACTTTCTTTCTGCTGGCCCTCAGGGCTTCAGTCCTTTCCCCTCCCCCAATACCAGATCAGGTTGCTCTCTTCCCCCCAGCCCCCACCACTGTCCACTTCCCCTCCCAGGTCCTTCCCTCCCTCCCCAATTGTAATTGCTTTCTTCTCCCTCCCAAGTGGGATGGAGGCATCCTCACTTGGGCACTAGAAGGGCAACCCTGTAGGAGGATCAGTAGTCTCAATTAATCTGGACCCCTGAGATCTCTCAGACACTGGACTACCAAACAGGCAGCATATACCAGCTGATATCAGACCCCAACACACATACAGTAGCGGACTGCCAGGTCTGTGCTCATTCAGAGAGGATGCACCTAACCCTCAAGAGACTGGAGGCCCCGGGGAGTTTAGAGGTCAGATTGGGTGGTAGGTAGAGACATCCACTTGGAAAAAAAGGGGTGGGGAGGAGCTATGGGATGTGGAACAGTCAGAGGGTGGATGAGGTGGGGGATAAAATATGGTGTGTTAAAAATTATTAATTAATTAATTAATTAAAAAACAAAAAACTGGTCAAGACATGCTCATTGGTAGAATTATGAACTATAACAGAAGAAATGGACTAATTACTAAGTTATTTCAAATTCCTGATGTTTCATAGCGAGAGTGATTGTGAGCCTTTGGGGGGCCAGGACTCTTCATTATTCACCTTCCTATTCCCAGCCTCTAGCATTGTGCATGATGAATTAAATATTTAAATAGAATTAGCAAAGAAAGTTCTCATTTCTGTGGTTCCTTACAGCAAAATAAGATTTGATAATTCGAAGAAAAACATGTCATAAGCGAAGCAATTCATTCACCTCTGGAAGAGTGTGAAACATCTTTATCTTGTCAAAGGCTGATAGTGGAGCAAAAGCTTGAAAGAAAAGTGGCTGAGTTTCTTTTCTGTGACTGAGAGGTCTATGCTAGAAAATAACTGGTATAATGTTCCTGTCAAAATGCTGCAATTTTCCCCAATCCTTCATTTCATTCTAGAAGCGTGTGTATGTTTCTGTGTTTGTGGGTGCGCATATGTATGATTTTGTGTGTTTGTGTGTATTTTGTGTGTGTGTATGTTTGTGTGTGTGTGTTTCTGTGTGTGCATGTTTGTGCTGGGAAGTCACAGGCAGAAATTAAGTCACTTGATGGTAAAAGCAGAAATTAGTAGTGAAATGATTTTAAGAAAGAATTTTTTTCTTGTATGTCAAGCAAGACAGGATTATTGTGGTCATAAGAATCCCTTACATTGTTTTATGTTTTCTGAATATGAGGAATGTGTAGTAGGGAGAAAGAAATTTGGCTTCTATCATAGCTATTCCTGTTATTGCCTAAAACTGCAAACAACAAGTCACTTGCCATCTCATAAATGCTGCAAAAGGCCTTCACTATCAGGACCACTTCTTTGTGATACGTTCACTCTGTTTTTTCCTCCATGAGCTTGGAAGCATTACCAAACTCAAAAGGAACATGGGTGTAAGGATCACTCCTGAGAGCTTTCACCTATTTCCTGTTGCTAGGGAAACCACTTCCTTTGTACATGTTGAGAATAGCCTGTTCCTTTGAATCCTGCCTTTCAAGCTCAAGTTCTTTCAAGCAAACATAGAGATACACCCCATATTTTGCAATGTATGTGTTTATATTATTTCCTTCTAGTACTGAATGAAAAATGTTTCCCAAATTTTAAGTAATACATACTTGCAGATAAGAGACATTGCAGATAAAAAAAAATCTCTTTTGCTGTTTTGTATTTTCTAAAATCTAAAATGTTTTCTAACTCATAGTAGACAAAGAATCTGAAATATCCCTATGACCTGTGAATATATCTCTCGACATTGGCTGAATTAATTGATAGCATGTAATGTTGTATCTAGATTTGAATGATAACCATTTCTCTGCAGCAAGTACAATCACGTGTTAACTTAATTATTTTGAACTTCTGGATTGATACTATGTGGTTAAAATATGTTTTCCCATTTCAATACAAGTTCTTTTGGAGGCATCTATATCAATAAAGGAAAACTTTATTAACGTAAACACAAACAGTTGTCCGTTAACATGTATCCCACATGTACATAGATATATCTGGGAAATCAGTAGTGGTCAGAGCAATGACTTTCAATCCCAGAAGGCTACCATCTTTAATAAAGAATAGTAAATTATTAGAGGAAGAAGACAAAAGGATGTTATGTCTCTAGGTGACTACAGCTGATGGTGAGTCAAATAAATGCCAGACAAATGCTAGTTGAAGCAGGTTACAAATGAAGATCCTTCTGTATTCTCCTAGGCCAGTGATGGTTAACCCTTCTCCTTCCTAGGATAAAGGATTGGCAGCTGATCACTTTTGTCTTCCAGAATTGATATCCTGTTTTGACTGAAGGAAGACAGCATTTCTATATCTGCTTCTTTTTAAGTTTCTTTTTTTTTTCAGCAAATCTTCATGTGCTTGGAAGGCTCATTCTGGTCTTTCATTAAAAAAACATTTACCTTTATTTTATCTGAAGTGTTCTTAAAATGTGCCATTTTTTAAATGTTTGTAGAAACAAATGGAAATACAAAATTCCAAAGGAAATTATGAGAATTGGAGTTCTGTTATTGTACAGGGATCCCTATATATTAACCAGCTATTAACAGCATGTTTGGACACAAGCCATAAATACTGGCTTATTTCATAAGTTGGATTGTAATGCTGTAATTATATGCAGTAATTCACATGATACAACTGAGAATCACTGCCCAGTTGCTTTATTGCAGCATCTTCATTAACGTACTATTTGTTGAGGATCTATCAAAGAATTCCTTTGAGCTCCCATCAGTGGCATTTTTTAATTATAATCTTTATTTTCTTCACAGTGTTTTGGACCTATCTCATGTATTTTAATGTGCATTGTGCCCTGAAACCACTCATTCCAAATTCAAGTTATACCACAACAGAGTAAAACTGGATTGGAGTATTTTGTTTATCAATCAACTTCCTCGATCTATTTATCTCTTTTCAATGATTGACATCTGAAAAATTCATTTGCAAATTAGGGAAGAGTACACAATAAATAATTGACCTTCCTAATTAACTTCTAACGTCCTGTGTTTCACCCATACTTATGTGACTTCCTTATTGCTCTAATCCAAATAACCATTTATATAATGCCATATTTCCAGCACAGAAAATATTTCTATGTACAAACAAAAAATCAGAAGAATAAATTTCTTTTCAATTCCAAAATTATTGTTGTGCTAAGAATCTGAATACACAATTTAGCTATCTCCCTGATTCTCTCACATTATCCATGGAGAGATATTTGTTCAGCAATGGTAAGCATTAATTTCATGGAATAAATCATATATTTACATGTATCTATTATAATTTGTGACCTATCCACTTTAGTAACTTGTTAAAAATTGATTTAAAATTTCAGTAGTGGATTCCAATCTATTCCTCAGAGACCCATCGTCAGTCTAATCTCACTTCTCAGTAGTATATTGGCACTTCGACTTTAAAAACAAAACAATTACTTTGGTTCATCAGCTTTCTAGTTTGGCTCCAGTAGTATAATGTTCAATGGCTTTTGTTGGCTTATTGCACTTTAATTAGCATGATGCTGAGCGACTTTAGTAGCATGCTGCTACTCTACTCTTAATTGAAATCTTTCTCTTGTGTCTGTGCTCATTGTATCATCTCCATGTCCAGAACAGCTTCTCCTAAAGTATGTAATGTTGCATTAGCCCTTGGAAACTAGGGAGATTGAATAAAAGAATCACATCAGTTGCTAGAGGGTACCTAATCCAAACTTGTAGTCACTTCAATTGTATTTTTTTAAAAATTCTCTGCATGCTTTAATTCAGTATATATGCAAATACATATACTTATTGTATGAAGTGAAATTTTACAGTAGAAAATAATTCCCTAACTTTTGCTTTGATTAAAGGTTGCAACTTCAAAAATATTTTTAAAGATGTGATTTAATTGATACAAATTAGTCTGAAGAGGAAAGAAAAGGAAATACAGTTATCTTTCTGTATATCATTAGTCCTTTGGCTATAACTTTATAGCATATTTTTTAATATATATGTGCGTATGCAGATTTGCTTATATATGGGTATACATGCATGAACTGGCTTGCATGCAGTGTGTGTGTGTGTGTGTGTGTGTGTGTCTGTGTGTGTCTGTGTGTGCCTGTGCTTGTGTGTTCTTATGTGTCTGTGTCTCTGGGTGTGTCTGTGTATTCTTGTCTGTGCATCTGTATGTATAAGACCAGACTTGAGGATCAACCTACAATTCATTTATTGAGATTAGCTGTCTCATTAAACCTAGAGATAGAAAATTATGTCTAGTGTCACTGGCCACCTTTCTCTTGGTCTCTGCCTTTCTAATGCTGGGATTATAGGCAGGCCTTTGATCCGGTGGACATTTAAGTCAGAGCTATGGGTCCAAATTCTGCTATTTATGCTTATATGGTGTTGCAGGAAATATTAAAAATGACTGGCAGGCTTCCTGTCCTACTAATGGCAACTCTCTGCAGCAGCTCTGCTGGCTCTGTCTCTAGCAAACCCCCAAACCCCCCAAAGTGACCGATCAATTGCTGTGTTCCCAGAGCCAGTTGGCTTGTCTCTGGAGTTGCTAGTTCCTTCTCTGCCATAAACTCCTGTAGTCAGTGGTCCCACATTTCAGTAGCCCAGTAAATCAAAACTCTAGAAGCTTATAATTAACAAGTCAGATTTATAAATCAATAAATTCTCAATTCACATGATGCCAAAACAATTATTTCGGAATCAATTAATAATGATAAAAGCTTCCCACCAGATTAGACAAATTGTCCCAATTATTCTAACCTTTATAATATCATAACTACATGTGACTATTTAAAGCCACTCTGATTCAGGTTCTTCCTGTCTATCTTCGTTTTCTTCCTCTTCGTCAGATGCTATTTGTCTCTGCAACTCTTAGCTCTGCCTCTCTTTTCCCTGTCCAATCACAGGCTTCCTGCTGTACTAATATTTAATGTAATTGGACAGGGAAAATCCTGTCACAACATGGCAACTACTTTATTCAGTGATATCTTTGGTCCATACTTATAACATTCCACATGATAACTTCTTTCACAGACTTTCCCCATTCTTAGGAACATGGACTGTTTTCAATGATGCTCAGTGTCCTTATAAAGAACAACTGGGTTAAATATGTTTTATAGTTAAATGGAGAATAAATATTCAAAATTGGAACACAGAAATTTTAATGAATAGACAAGACTCCTTTGACAGTATAATATTCTTTCCTAAACAAATATATATACAAAAGAAAAGAAGAAAAATGATAACTAGAGAGTAATATCCAGTGATTCTGGGAAGTGTAGTTCTTTGACACACTGAGGTTGTGGTGCAGGTTCAAGGATACCAGATTTATCTCTTCTTTCGTGCTGGAAATACAGAAAGTGCCTTCTATAAATTCACTTCATTTTTATGAAGATTAAATGCACCAAAGAGGAATACAATGACTTCGATCTTTGGACTGAAATTAAATTAACCAAAGAAAATTAGATTCGCATCACAGAAGAGACTCAAAATCAAACAGAACATCTAGAGCCCAGAACCCATCTTATCCTAGACTCTTGTCTTCATCTATAATCTATAAGGTCCCTGTGCCTACTTATGTCAATTTATACTTTTGCTTTCCCTCCAATCTGTGTATTGTCAGCTTATTTCAGCATGTTCAATTCTAACCTTGATAAAATAACTTTAAATTTCCTTATAAAATTTATAATTTATAAATTTTAAAGATGGAATGTAAAAAATAAAGTATTCATGGAACCAGGCTGTAAGCGTAAACCCTACATGGCACAAGTTGTAGAATATTATGAAACAGTTTTCAGATTTATGGGAAATGATCTGCAAAATAGGTGGGAGGGAGATTGCAGCAAGCAGGGCTAGGGTGTTGTTGAAGAGCAGCCTTTTGAGAACCAAGAGGTTAAAGTGGTTAACAAGCACACTCTGGTGTTCTGAAGGGATGGCGGGAAAAGAGCATGACAGTCTTGGAGACTTCAAGGCTGTAAATAGCCTCAGAATGTCTGAGTATCCAAGAGGCAAATGCCTGGGGTCAAGAGTTATGGGAACTGAAGTAAATCACAGCAAAACGGGACAGACATATTTGAAGCCAACTGTACTCATCATTGTTGACGCAACTGATTGTAGCTGACTTTACTTCTCTGCGATAATCTATATTGTATGAGTTTTCTAAAATAGATAGAAATATTTTGCTTATATTTCTGAAAGACACCCATTAAAATAGAGAGATATTTAAGATAGCAGTTGATTAAAGTATACTAAAGGGTGGTATGAGCAGTATATTAAAGGATGGTATTAGTCCCCACGTATACCTGCATGTCTATGAAGTATACTTAATACTGCAAGTATGGGATGTGAGTTAAAATGCATGTGATTTCAATTCAATCATAAACACTAGAATCCTACTGTTTACAAGTGTATTTAAGGGAAAAGCACTGCCTAATTTGAGAAGTTCATCATCTTATATACTAATACAATATGCTGTTGGTGAAACCCTTAGTTTATCTTTCTCAGTAATGATAGCAAACATATTGATTAGAAAAATAGGAAGGCACAAAAAACTTAGCAAATTACCTGAATGAGTTATCTTGAAGGTACAGAAATTGCTTCATAGTTCTGTACTGCAGTAAATATGTTTTGGACATAGTAGTCCTAAGTGTCTTAATAATGTGGAGCCAACTCCATGATAAATATCAATGGAGCCAGAGAAGGTGCTTGTATTTATAAACCAAAAGTATGCTGATCAGTTGCATCCCAGTCTGCTTTTATGTATAGCAAATTTTCAGTTGAAAGAAAAGACCCTGCTTTTTATTTTGACAAAACAAGGATATTCCTAATATCTTCTTAGGGTGACACATATCAGTATAATATATAAAAGCTATTATTTTATATTGACTTTTACTGTATGTGTGTATGTGTGTGTGTGTGCGTGTGTGTGTGTGTGTATCTTTGCATGAGATAGTAGAACACATGGAGATCAAAGATAGTAGATTGCCTAGATCTGTATGTACAGGTAAGAGTGCATTACAGGTGATTGTGAGCCATCTAACAGGATGTTGCAAATGAAACTCTAGTCTTCAGCAGATCGATACGCACTCTTAACCACTGAGATAACTTGCTTACTCTAAAAACTACTTCTAAAGTTTCATGAAACAAAGAAATTTATTGACTGAGGATAGGTCATAAATACAGTAGTTAGATAGGCAATGAGAGTTAGAGATGGTAAAGAAATCATGAGTGTTGTTCAAAGTTGAACATTTCCAACTAAGGGCAAATATAATTAGTTTTGCTTATGGGGGTTCATGTCTTCTTTGCTTATTAACTACTTAGTAATGTTAATTTAATATCATCAGGTAATGGCATGGCTCTTAATTCATATGTGTTATGCATCTTCAAATGCATAAGTCTCAAATTTATACTGAATAGAAGGTGTGTCCTTGTGCATATTGTGGGTATCTGGAGAGTTAGGTAGAACAACAAAAGGTTTCTCTATTAAGCAATTTTATGAAGCAAAAGTATAGCACTTTACTAATTTACCGGCTAGAAATGCTAAGAAGTGTTTCTAAATAGACTAACCCCATGATTATACAAAAGAAGAGCAGGTGTCATTAATTCAATGAATGTAGCTTCCAAAAGTAAGCATGATACACTATGACACAGATGTCTACTCCAACATAGTGGAAAGGTATGTTTTGAGGATTTTCAGGGAAATGGGCACATGCATGCCTGAGAGCCAGTAACAAGACATTTCTGACTACCATGTAATCACACAGCCATTCAAGGCAAGCTATGAATTCAGACTATCATGAATACATCAAACAAACAAAAAAAGGAAGAAAGTGTATATAAACAAAAGAATAGCTGTTCACACTCAATAGAAGTAGAAATGAAGCAAAACAAGAGTCAGGTATGGAAAAATTTGGGGAGTATCATATCAGGAATTTTGTGTGCGTATATGTGTTTATTGCTTAGAGAGCTTAGAGATTAGTGTTCTCCACTTGCCATGCTCTGAGAAATGCCCATCTGGAGTCTCATGGCCACTTGTAAGCCTGATGCTAACATGTATCCCCACTTTGTTTTCTTTCAAATTAATTCCATTCTTTTTCACTAATTTTTGTTATGTGTATATATGTATATGTACACACAAATATATTTGTACATACAATTTGCTCAGCCCGGGTAATGTTACTAGTATATGCATTTTCAGAGATTAGCATTTAGTATCTAATAAACAATTGTTATGCTCTTTCCTGGGGTTGATTTTTGTTTATTATCCATACTTTATTATTCCTCAGTGTATCTCTCCTTTCCATATCATCCTGCAGTAAATGCTGTTGTTTCTAATTTTTTCATCGTATTTATATGTTTTGTTTTCTGATGTTCACAACTAGTGGCATGTGACAGATAAAAAAAAATCTAGAGTATTTGTTTGCTAATTTTTTAAAGATTTATTTGATTATTATTTTATTTATATGAGTACACTGACACCTTCTTCATGCACACCAGAAGAGGTCATGTGATCCCATCACAGATGGTTGTGAGACACCATATGTTTGCTGGGAAATGAACTCAGGACCTCTGGAAGAACAGTCAGTACCCTTCACAGCTAAGCCATTCTCTAGCTCCTTTGTTTGCTATTTTAGCCCAGAAACACACAGAGTACTTATAGCTGTGCTTTCTCCATTTTCCCAGCGCCTCACTTTCTCAGTATTCTGCATGTACCTTTCATTCCTTGTCCTTTTGGTTTTTCTCTATGATCAGGGTTTGTTGTTGTTGATGATGTTCCTCTCCTCCATGCTCTCATTCCCCCCAGTTCTTAGCCTCAATCTCTGCTCCATAAGTAATTCCTAACAAGTCTGTTGGCCTCTCTCACCCTTTCACCTCCCAATGCAAAATTACTCTGCCTCCCCTCCCAGAAAATTACTTTCTCTTTCATCTTGTACCTTTGGTATTCATTTCCTGTGGGGTTTCATCACCAAGGGCAGCAGGTGCTGTTAACTGTTTAAAGGCCAGCTGGAGGGTGGACAAAAATATTTATGACTCAGTTGTAACAGTTGGAATTTTAGGTGTAGTAAATTGTCACTAACAGGTTAACACTGGTTCCCTGACAGTAATTCGCAGCATCCGATTTGAATATTTTAGGGGAATAAAGAAACCGAAACCATACAAATCTTTTTCTTAGATATACAGAGGAGAAATGATATCACCAGGGTATAGATTCAAAACACCTAATATTTGTGTTAAGTAACCAATTTCTTGGTGCAATTGAGACCTTCCTCTTCACATGGAAGTTACTCTCCTCTCAGGCCCTGGAATCTTTGGACTGCTGAAGCAAAGTGCTCACACTGCTATTTTGAGTTTTTTTTTATGGGCCATTAAACTGAGTGCAAAAGTCATAAATTATCTGTTAAAGTTACCCAAATTATAGCTATCTGTGGTTTTGTGATGAAGGCCAAGAATGTGTTTTAAAAAACACACCCTCTTGCATGGAAAATAGCCAAGTACAGAAAATAAGTCCTTTCTCTTTCTCATGTAACAAAATTCTGTCAGTTAAATGCTGTTACCAATCTCTTCTTCAACAAGAAAACAATTGTTCATGCAAATTGGCAATAGATTTTCTTCCTATTGCCATTCTAAAAGGAGTAAACTCTTAACTTTCATTTTTGGCTTTGTGTTTTAGTGTTATCTACAAAAGGCATTATGACAAAAACACAATTAAGTTTTTTTTAACTCCACAACATCATAAAAGTGCAATCTACCTGAGTTGAGCTTGTACAGCTGGGTCTCATTAAGATGTTTACCCAGACCACTGAACATCAGAGGTGGAAACATCTGCATTCTAAATCAGGCATTGTGAAATAGAAGTTAGCCAGCTCTTTCCATCGTTGAAGTCAGATAAATTTCCTGAATTCTGACACTGTACAAATCACGATGTTAGTACAGTAGTCTGCAGACAGTAAACAAAACTGATAGTTATTGTTCCCTTTCTAGTTACTATAAAAGATACAAATAATTTGAGATCTTTATACCTTAGTCCACATAAGACTTTCCATCATGCCATTCCTGTATACAGAACTTGAAAGTATTCCTTTGAGGTATCACCTTGGGAATAACCTAAATGGATTTCAGCCACAGAAAATATAATAACATTAAATAACTTGGAAGGAATGTTATATATAAATTACTTGTTTTTAACTGCAAACAAAACAGTGTTCAGAAAACAAAACTATAAGTTTTGTCCCTGAAAATACAAGAAAGCAGAGAGTTTGAGAATCTGAACTAGGTGAAAGCTTGTGACAGCGCGTTTCAGGTTTTTTTTTTAAAGTGGATTATGCAGTGTAAAAGTATGTTCTATTACATAGATGTACATGTCTTAGAAGCTTACTGTTGACTAAACTCACTCTTTTTAGATCTTTCTGAACTTTGACTGTCTAGTTCAATTCACTGATTCTGGCCCAAACTCCTTTCCAAACTTACTGATTAAAACTGGATGCTGGCAGCCAAACACTGGGCTTGGCATGGGGACTCCAATGGAGATGTTAGGGAAAGGACTGAAGAAGCTGAAGGGGTTTGCATGGCTCCAGCTACATATGTAACAGATGATGGGCTTTTCTGGCATCAACAGGAGAGGCCCTTGGTCCTGTGAAAGGGAATGCCAGGGCAGTGAGGTAGGAGTGGGTGGATGGGTAAAAGAACACCCTCATAGAAGCAGGAGAAGGGGGGGATGGGATAGGGGGTTTGTGGAGGGGAAACCAGGATAGGGGATAACAGTTGAAATGTAAATAAATAAAATATCCAATAAAAAAAGAAAAAAAACCTGGCTTCACTCTCTGCTTCTGACTGAATGACCCTTCTCGGCCTCAGACTAACTCTAGTTATCTGTCCTAATTTCTTAATAGTTCTCCTCTTTGGCTCCTTTGGTTTTCACTTGGAACTTGTGTATTTAAAAACAAAACAAAACAAAACAAAACAAAAATTAAAAAACTCTGCTAGAAAAACTACCTCTTCTCTCCCTCCCTCCACCCTCCTTCTCTCTCCTTCCTCTCTCTCCATTTCCTCCCCCCCCCCTCTCTCTCTCTTACTCTCTTTTTCTCTGTGCTAATCTGTTAAATTGCCTTGCCTCTCTTTTCTTTCTGTTCTTATGTGAGTTAGGCACATCCCGACTCTGACTCATGCCGTCAGATCTTTCTCCAATTTGTCACTTTCAAACATGGGTGCTTCTACAAAGTAAACTTACCTACATGGTTTGGATTTACAGGTGTGTACAGGTGTTACAGGTGTGTACTCCAGCCAGATCATACCGTAATCCACAACAGGTCTGCATTCCAGCTGGATCACAGACCTAGAAGGTCTTTGGATGTGATCCCTTGCCAGAGCATCCCTGCTGCTGGATTAAAATTCTTCTGCAATGCAAGGATGGATGGTCCATGTTGTGGGAGAGTTTGGAGACTCCTTGGTCAGGAAACTTGTGAAGTTTCCTCTTAGCACTTATCTATTACCAAGTCAACTGTCTGTTAGAATGAAGAGGGCATGAGTATTGACTCATGCCTGTTACATCAGCACTTAGGTGAGTTCAAGTCTGGCCTGGACTGTAGAGTAAGTCACTCTCTAAAAGCAACAAAACAGGCACTGTTATGAGAGCTCCTGGAGAATGCTCACCCGTTTGTTTCTCTAAGTGAGCATACAATGTCTACTTTTCTTTTGTGGATGGTTTATGAATTAATAAAATCATATATTTTATTTTCAGATTAATGATTAATTAAAATGATGTGAAGAAGGAATAAAAGTCTCTCTCCATTCTCTACTCTCCTTTTTTCCTTTAGCTAGGAAGTCAAACCCATGATTTATTAATTACATGAAATCCTTTAACCATGAATCATATCCTTATAATGCATTTTCAAATTTCAATATAGAAAAAAAAGACATTGTCCTTTTACTTGATTTTGGTGAGTATTTAGTATGAAGCAAGAAGAGATAATTATTGTGGAGAGCCGCATCAGCTGCGCCCCGAGAGGGCATTGGCTTCCGCCATCCCAAGAGCAAGAGGTCTCATAAACAAGCCCTCATTTGGCTAAGCTTGCTGCCATTGGTTGCTTCCGCATTTGGTGACCTGTCCACTTTTGCTACGGAACCCATTGGGATTAGCTAAGCTTGGGAGTAGGGCCAGAAGGCGGGGCTTAGATGGCAGGGAGGCGTGGCTTAAGTAACGGTTCCCCTGAGGCAAGAGAAGGAGAGAGAAGCAGGAGGAGGGAGACTGTTAAAAACGTTCCTGGATAAACTGCTAAAAGGAAGAGCTCCGGTCGCATCTTTCTTGCTGGTCCGGGCGGACGCGGCAAATTATGAATCATTTTTCGAGCAGAATTTTATTTTATTATATAAACCATGTTTTTAAACTGAGTCCTGAGGGATGGGAGAGTAGTTTTGGTGTAGACTACTTGTTGCTCTCAAAGGACTTGGGCTCAGTTCCTAGCACATACGTGGTGGCTCACAACATTCTTTCATTCCAGGTCCAGGTGATTTGATGTCTTCCTTTGAGTTCTTTGGACACAAGAAATTCAAGCAATGCACATATAATCAGTCATATGCTTAAAATAAACAAACTGAAGACACTATGTATTATAATGCAATAAGTGACTCAGCTTCTTCATCTTTCAGATTTGGAAGCCTTTATACTAGTAAGAAGATTATTACAGCTTCACTGAAGAACAATAAGATAGGTTAGAGTCTTTTTTAACTTCAGTCTGGCATCCTAGGTTATCAGAGGCTGATGCAGAAGCACTGGCTAGAAGGTTGGACTAACTATTGAACACTAGGACTGCGTGAGCTACAAAGAGGAGCCTGTCTACATTAAACCAAACCAAAACAAAACAAAAACGAGCCAAACAAAACAAAACACACTACAACACCAAACAATAAGATGAAGAAAAATAAGACTAGCTGCTAATCACCTATTGTCTTAAGAAAGTTTTAATGATACAATCTAATATATTTGTGCCCAAATATGTGCTGAAATATGTCAATATATATACCTACCAGCCTGTTTATTCATCAGTTTCACACTTAATATTTAAAATATCTCCGGTATTTAAATAGTCAGATTAGTTTTTGTCTATTTCTGTACTAAGAATTACAGACAAAATACTTTGGGCATAGCAAATTTTTATGATATATTATGTAGCAAATATAAGTTAGTTAATTCTTGACTACACAAACCTTTACTAGGCTTGCCCTCTGGGATGTCTTGCTATATCATTAATAGTAAAATTTAGCTTTTTCTACATGTAGCAACTATATGGAAACGTTTCAGATAAAGATTGTTTTATTTCTTTTTAAAAGGTTATTATTTAGTTTGTTTATTTACATCCCAAATGGCAACACCCCTGTCAGTTCCCCCTTCCACCTTCCACTTTAACTCTGAGAAGGTGTTCCCTCATAACTCCCTACCCTGGGGTATCAAGTCTCTACAGGATTAAGTGCATCTCCTCCCACTGAAGACAGACAGGGCAATCCACTACCCCATATGTGCCAGGGGACTCAGCCCAGCCTCTGTATGCTCTTTGACTCATGGCTCAATCTCTGGGAGCTCCCAGTGGTCTGGTTTAGTTGATAATGATGGCTTTCTTATGAGGTTGCAATCCCCTTCAGTTCCTTCAGTTCTTCCCCTAAATCTTTCGTAGTGGTCCCCGACCTCAGTCCAATTCTTGGCTGTGAGTATCTGTATCTATCTCAGTCAGCTGCTGGTAGAGTCTCTCAGAGGACAGCCATGATAGACTCCGGTCTGCAAGCACATCACATCATTAATAGTGAATTGGCGCCTGCTCACGGAACAGATCCCAAGTCGGGCTGGTCATGGGTTTGCCTTTCCTTCAGTCTCTGCTCCGTTTTTTGTCCCTGCATTCTTTTAGACAGGAGCAATTTTAGGCTGAAAATTTTGTAGGTGGCTTGGTGACCCCATCTCTCTCCTAGAGGTCCTGTCTGACTACTGAAGAGGTGGTATCTTCAGGTTCCATATCCTGATTTTTGGGCATTTTAACTAAGATCACCCACGTTGACCCCTAGAAGAGTCCCCCATCCCTAGTTGCTGGAACTTTCTTTGGGTTTCCCCTCACCGCTCGCAACCTTGTATTTCCATTCAGTCTTCTGGCGCTCTGGACTTCTCTCCTGTCCCTGCCCCCATACCTTATCCTGCCTCCCCTTTCTCCTCCCTTTGTCTTATTTATATTGTTTTGTAATTTCTTCAGAATTCTTAACTTACTCATATGAATATGAAATACATTAGCGCACCCACTACATCCTTAATATCTGATAACCTAAAGGAGAAAGTTATATATTAAAAATAGCAGCATTTAATTTTTTACTTTACTAATATCAATATACAAGTCATTTTTACAAAACTATAGTTCCTCTATTTCCTTACATAGTGATAGAATTAGCACCTATACATATTTGAAAATTCAAAGGATTAAAAGAAAAATTGCAAATTCATCAAAATATGTAAACATCTAACTAAAAGAATTAGAACTATCATTTAACAAAAATAATAGTAAATTGCGAGTGTAATATCAAATATTATTTAAATTCTAATAACAGTTAATATACATTATAAGTAAATGCACTTTTTTCTTTAATCATAAATATATTCAATTTTGTTTCATTTTTACACTCAAATAGTATCTGTCATACCTAATAAGAATAAGAATTAATTGTGTAATTAAATATGAATTCTTTGATGCCCTTCTTATGTATTCTATTCAGTGTTACTCCATGAAAGGCAGTTTAAACTTTGGTATAATATGGACATCCTAGTAGTTAATAGTAAGTATACCTTTGAGATTTAACTTATATCTCTAATGCCTCGTGCTTGCTAGAACACAATAATCAAATATGAAGGATAATACATGTTGGTTAATATGGACAGAAAAACTTGTTGTATATTGGCAAATATAAAAACTATTTCAGAAATTTATGAAAAAATTATAACTAGAGTTTTAATAAGGCCCAGCAATACCAATACTGTGTGTGAACCCAAATAAGTTGAAATAATTAGGTTGAAGAAACATTCTCAAATGTTGATTATAGCATTACTCACAGAAGAATATAAGCAAGCCAAGTGAATATTAAGAAATAAACTTAGACACTTTCAATAGGACAAAACGGCAACCAGCAAATTGGGAAAAGATCTTTACCAACCCTATATCTGATAAAGGGCTAATATCCAATGTATACAAAGAA
>NW_022196899.1:2449711-2467137 GCF_008632895.1 Mastomys coucha
AATTTACATGTAAATAAAGAAAATATCTAAAAAAAAAAAAGAAATAAACTTAGAATATATTTGTATACAAATGTCCATACTAACTAGGTAGATCTATAAAAAATACACATAATGCTATTCAAACTCAGTAAAAAAGATTCTTAGACGTTCCAAAAAGATGATTCTAAAAGACATTATACTGATAAAACAAGCCAAGTACAGGAACACAAGTCTTATGTGAACTTTTAAAAAGTTAAACTAAGAAATAGAGAAAAGAACTGTACCTAATACTGAGAAAAGTATTATCTTAGTTAGGGTTTCCATTGCTGTGAGGAGACACCATGACCAAGGCAACTCTTATTAAAGACAACATTACAGATTCAGAGGATTAGACCATTATCATCAGGGCAGGAAGCAAGGCAGTGTCCAAGCAGGCATGGCACTGGAGAAGGAGCTGAGAGTTCTACATCTTGTTCTGAAAAGAACCAGAAGACTGTCTCAAGGACTGTCTCAAGTTAGGGGGAGTCTACTCTCAGAGCCCACTCCCAGAGTGACAGGCTTCCTCCAACATGCCTGCATCTGCTCCAACCTCCTAATAGTGCCATTCTCTGGGCCAAGTATATTCAATCCACAGCAGGAATTAAGACAAAAGAGGAAGTGCTGACCAAAGTACACAAAGTTGCAGTTAGACAAGAAGGATAATTTGTAGCAATTTATTGCACAGCATGATATACAGCTAACTGTTGTACTTCAAACTGCTAAATGAGAAGGGATTAAATATTCCAAATATTTGGTTTTTATTATAAAGTGTTATACATGTCTGTGTGTGTGTGTGTGTGTGTGTGTGTGTGTGTAAATCGATGGGTATAATAATACAAATGTACTTTAAAACATACTGAAATTGCACATTATTATTTGTTCATTTACAGATAATTCATGATTCTGTATTATTATTCATTGTTATTGCTCTTTTATTAATCTATTTGGCTTTGAAGAGTCTTTTTACATAAAATATTTGGACAATATTTTTTCTCCCTTTGTCTCACATTTATGAAGGCACACCTTTACATATAGAGTAAAAAATTTTTGTCACATTGCTTTCAAATAAGTCTGAAGTTTTCTTTCTTTGTTAGTTCTTTGTGTGGTTTAGGTATAAGAGTAATTGTGGCTTCATATAACGAAGTGGGACCTCATGAAATTGCAAAGCTTCGTAAGGCAAAGGACACTGTCAATAGGACGAAAAGGCAACCAACAAATTGGGAAAAGATCTTTACCAATCCTGTATCTGATAGAGGGATAATATCCAATATATACAAAGAACTCAAAAGTCAGACTCCAGAGAACCAAATAACCCTATTAAAAATGGTTTACAGAACTAAAGATAGAATTCTGAACTGAGGACTACCAAATGGCTGAGAAGCACCTAAGAAATGATCAACATCCTTATTCATCAGGGAAATGCAAATCAAAACAAGCCTGAGATTCTACCTCACACCAGTCAGAATGGCTAAGATCAAAAACTCAGGTGACAGCAGATACTGGCAAAGTTGTGGAGAAAGAGGAACACTCCTTCATTACTGGTGGGACTGCAAGCTGGTACAACCACTTTGGAAATCAGTTTGGTGGTTCCTCCAGAAATTGGACATAGTACTACCAGAGGACCCAGCTATACCACTCCTGGGCATATACCCAGAAGATGCTCCAACATATAATAAAGGCACATGCTCCACTATGTTCATAGCAGCCTTATTTTTAATAGCCAGAAATGGAAAAAAACCAGATGTCCCTCAACAGAGGAATGGATACAGAAAATGTGGTACATTACACAATGGAGTACTACTCAGCTATTAAAAATAATGAATTTATGGAATTCTTGGGGAAATGGATGGATCTGGAGAATATCATCCTGAGAGAGGTAACCCAATCACAAAAAACATTCATGGTATTCATTTGCTGATAAGTGGATATTAGCCCAGAAGATCAGAATACACAAAGTACAATCCACAAACCACAAAAAATTCAAGAAGAAGAAAGACCAATGTGTGGACATTTTGTTCCTTCTTAAAAGGGCGAATAAAGTACCCATGGACGGCGTTGCAGAGACTGACTATAGAGCAGAGACTGAAGGAAGGACAATCCAGAGACTGCTTCACCTGGGAATCATTCCCATATTCAGTCATCAAATCCAGACACTATTGTGGATGCCAGGAGGTGTTGGAATACAGGAGCCTGATATAGCTGTCTACTGAGAGGATCTGACAATACCTGACTAATACAGTGTAGAGGAATGCCAGGGCCAGTAAGCAGGAGGGGGTAGGGTGGTGAGCAGGGGGAAGGAACAGGGGTTTGTTTTAGTTTTTGGTTTTTATTTTATTTTATTTTTGTTTTTTTTTTTGGGGGGGGGGAACCTGGGAAAGGAGATATTGTAAATAAGAAAACATCTAATGAAAAAAAAACAAACACAAAACCTGTACAACCTTGCTTGACTTGCAAGTTTCTACAATCATTCACATCTGTACATAATCTAGATCTAGAGCTAGACATGTTTATACACATATATACTTATATATAATATGTTTGTTTAATATACATAAACTTATATATATTAAATGTATGTTATTTATTATATATATTTACAGATCCTAAAGGTTCTGATGTCATGATTATTGAAAATTTATCAATATGGAGTAGATTTATATTGCTATTCTACCAGATGATGGTGGAGTGGATTTATGCATATTTCTCATCTCCTAAGTTGGAGAATTGTTAACTACATGAGTATGTGAATCTTGGTTTTCTGAAAACTTTGAGCATAAAATAATATCATGTTTTACTGGCTGGTTTTGTGTGTCAACTTGACACAAGCTAGAGTTATCACAGAGAAAGGAGCTTCAGTTGAGGAAATGCCTCCATGAGATCAGTTGTAAGGCATTTTCTCAATTAGTGATCAAGCGGGGAGGGCCTACTCTGGGTGGGGCCATTCCTGGGCTGGTAGTCTTGAGCTCTATAAGAGAGTAGGCTGAGCAAGCCAAGGGTATGCAGCCTTTAACTGGCATCCCTCCATCCCTCTGCATCAATTCCTGCTTCCTGACCTGCTGGAGTTCCATTACTGACTTCCTTTGGTGAGGAACAGCAATGTGGAAGTGTAAGCTGAATAATCCCTTTCCTCCCCAACTTGCTTCTTGGTCATGATGTTTTGTGGAGGAATAGAAACCCTGACTAAGACTCATGATGTATAAACAACATTGGGCATATAAGTAGCCATACTATACACTTAAGAATCATTACAAAAGCATATTGTGTGATTTCATTTTACCTCTAACCCATGTTAATAAAGCACAGATTTTATGTGTCAGGTTTCAGGATTAGTATAGTCTCTGAAATGTTATTTTATAATAGTATCTGCACCACAGTACAATAGTGTTTTGACCAAATAGTCTGCACAACTGAGCTCTTATTAAATCAAAATTTTCATTTTAGCTGTGAAGCTTGTTTATATATGAGCATTGTATGCAATATCAGGCAGTATAGTTGAAAATTTTAGTGTGTGATTGGTAGATATAGCTGCTGAAATATACTTGGGTAAATATTGCTTGAGCATCATAATTACTAAATATTAAATTCAGCCACAGAACTATGTCTGAGATGGCTAAACATAAATAGAAGGATTAAGAAGACTTTAAGAAATACAGACACTAAGACTTTAAGAAATACAGACATTATTATAAAATAGCACTTCAGAGACTATTCAAATGCTTTTCCATGAAGCTTATTATTTCTGCATTTACTTCATTTCTTCTTACTAAATGTACAATTCCTCATGACGTTGAGACACAACAAAATTGGTGTGGTAAGATAAGTTATTAAAATGTGAATCATGTTTCAATCACAGGATTTTCTGAAGCTTCCTCTTAAACATTTAAGAAGCAATACCTTTGTTTCCTTTGCCACAAGAAAAACAAAGTCCGTTTTAAAACACTCTATATTTATATCGCTTAAAAGCCACCTTTATTAAGAATCACATGCTATATTCCTTAGGTGTGAGAATGTGGAAGAAAATAATAGAAAACAAGGGGAAATGAAGTAACAACCGAAAGAAGAAAGTTGATTGTTTGTGTCACTTTGGACTTTGCAGGAACCCAAGAATCAGCCAAGTAGAAATGCCAGTGAGCTTGCTCCCTCCGTAGTGTTGTCAATATTTGAAGTTTTCTGTGAGTATGTGAGCTACAGTGTGTTATTGGAAGAAAGCAATATAATGAGTTCCTGAACTTATTGTAAGAGAATAAAAAAACTACACCTTCCTTCTGAGGAAAGGCAGATATTGTCTGTGTTGTGAATGTGCTCTGAAGGATGAGAGCCTAGGTAGGACAGACCCTTCCTCTGCATTGCCCAGAATTGTGCTCTAAGACCATTAGGGGAAGCCACTGGCTAAACCATACATGATCATATCAACAATTCTGAACAATTATGTTCAATGTCTATCACACCATTTCCTGTTTTGGTGTTTCAGAGTAGAGCTTAAGTTTTTGCACTATGTAAATCCATTCAGTCTGTTTCTTTTAACTAGAAATATTGAGGGACCACAAGAACAAAATATCTGGACTTGGATCTTAAAAGTGGGTGGTTCTTGAAAAGAACATAGAAAATCAGTAGCTGAATATGTCATACTAAAAAAACCTTTAGTAATAAAAGTATAATTAAAATTAAGTATTTTAATTATAAATTACATGTATTACCAAATCCAGCTTTTAAAATTTCATAAGAGGACTAGTGTTTATTTTATTTTCACATAAAATTGAACATACAGCTATTGAATAAACTATCAATGAATTTGATCCATATTTTATACAATCATTCTATATCTATCCATATTATAATATCTTGTATACTATGTAGCTCTTCCTTGGCTTAGAATAATGTTATATCCGATAAAATATGAAAAGATGATGTTGTCTTGATTGCAGTTGCATTTACTTCCGTAGTCTAAGGAATCTTATGTATTGCCTTCTCTCAGGATGGTCTGCATTTCCAAGCATCACAACTTCCTGCCGCTAGAGCCTAGAATCTCCAGGCAATGTCCTTTGGCCTGTGCCTAGTCTAAAGCACAGACACCAACAGCCACACATTATATGGAGCTCGGGAAGTCTTGTGGAAGAGTCTGGGGAAGGGTTGAGGGACCGGAAGAGGATAGGAACTCCACAGGAAGACCAACAATCAACTAACCTGGAATCTTGGGGGCTCCCAGTGGCTGAATCACCAACCAAAGAGCCAGCATTGACTGGATTTTGGCTCTATGCACATATGCACATATGTACCAGATGAGCAGCTGGGTCTTCATGCAGGTTCCTCAACAACTGGAGTAGGGGCTGTCCCTTAATCTGTTTCCTGACAGTGGATCCTATTCCCCCAACTGGGCTGCCCTCTCTGGCCTCAGAGGGAGAGTATGTGCAGTTTTACAAAGACTTGATGTGTTAGGGTGGAGTGATACTAAGGGGGGGGGGGCTCTCCTTCTCAGAGGAAAAAGGGAGTAGCTGTAGGAGGGGCGCCAAGAGGAAATGGAACAGATAGTGGATTTTAAAATGAATGAATGAATGAATGAATGAATGAAAAATTAAAGCATATTGATGCGCAATTCTTACTGATTTCTTGATGTTATAAGCTAGAATAATATGTTAAAGCATGGTAAGTGGGGTAGCATAGTGTCTGATAAATTTAAGACATAAACCTTGTTTTTTATTACCTTCTATAAGGAAAAAACATAGAAAGAAAATATTTGACGCAACCATATAATATTGAAAATGTGTGCATGTATAGATATGCATAAGAAATTACACATTGTTTTTCTACTTAGTTCTAATATATGCTCCTAGGCATTCCATAAACATGCTCATTCAGGATTATCTTCCTCATGAGCTGTCTGACAATATGTAAATTTTTTGCCAGTATGGAGATTATAAAAAAATAGATTAATTCGATTTTAAGTCTTTACATTATTTGAGTATTTCATACATGTATATAATGTTTTCATCAAATCTATCTAAATTTGTCTGCTCCAATTCTAAACCTATCTTCTTACCACTTTTGCCTTTCAACATCTCATGTCTTGTCTTTGAACTCACACGGTCTGGTTAGTGTTTTCTATATGGAGTGAGAAAAGGACTTTCTGCTGAAGTATGTCTTGTGTCTCTGGGATCTGACCCCTGAAGCAAACTGACCCTCTTTTTCCAAGAGCCACCAATTGCCAATACCTCTACAGCTATTGATTGAGTTTCATGAGCACTTCCTGCTTCTCTGCTGGATTTTGGCTAATTTGATCTGCACACTATTGAGAATGTAGTCACAGTCATTGTGAGTTCATGTGTGCAGCAGTGATTCCATGAATGGCAAATATATATTTTGCCACTATAAACTGTGTTATCTTGTACCTCTACTTGTATCTCTAACAATCTTTGTTGCAATCTTTTCTTCATTAGTATGGGCTCATATTAGCAAAATATTTTTCTTGAGGTACAATATAATTTATAATAAATGATAACTTTAGGATAAGCATAGTAAATTTAACATAGGGGATGCAAAAGAATTATACATGCAATACCACTGAAACATTGGAGGCCATCGATGCCTAACACTGGACTAACAGCTCATTGTGTCCAATTGATAATCCTCATTGAATACTAGCCTTTGTTAAACAATATTAGTCTACTCATGAGAATCTCCTTATTAATAAAAGAGGAATACTAACGGTGACTGTGTAGTGTGAGGATCAGAACCATTACACTGTCTAGCACGAAGCACTTAATCATTTGTGGTATACATATGTGTTTGTGTAAATGAGCAGATGTAGAAGGTCTAGGTTAGACTTGCTAAGTTTTGAGTTTGCATTATTTCTCATTTTCATCAGCTAAAATGGAGACAAGCCACTCCTGAAGCAGCTTTTAAGATCACCCAGCAATCTGAAAAACCACAGTGCTGAGTGTGAAAGGAGTCCACTATTTGTTACTGTTCAGGACTTCTTCCAAAGTGTATAGTAAGTTAAAATACAGGAAAACTATCTACAGGGAGACATCGTACAACGTAACCCAATGCCTCTGTCTCAGTAATTAAAGAGTCGTGGAGAAGTTATGCGTGCTTGTTTCAATGTCTAGTCCCGGAGCTGGGCATTATTATTTAAATATGCTCCTGTGGAAAAAAATGGTTTATTTTACTAGAATTCAACTAATTGAATCTGACATTTCACATTCCTATGTATGTAATGCATCAGCTTAGACTATTTGATTAATAAAATGCACCTAGTATTTGCTGTATTTCCTACTCTTTCTTTGAAAGGCACCAAAAGGAAACTAAATACCTCAAAAACCTTTTCACCTTTGTGATTTTGTAACATATACTTTAGAGGACAGCAATTTCTCTATTTGTCTTTTAAACTTAACCTTAGTTACTGAACTGTGCATATCAGTTGCAGCTCACATATCTATTAAAGAATAGAATAATGGACTATAGATTAACCAAATGCACATGGAACATAAACATTTTGTGAGTTATAAGTCACAAAGTGCAGGGCTCTGACTTTGAACTTGAATATTTCAGGTATAATTGTGCCCTAATTGGAAGATTGTTTTGCTCTTTTATTTCAAACTTCAGCACTAATTACACCATAAACCTGGAGACATTCCCTTTTACTAGTATACCAGATTTCAAGCATTCAATACCTTTCTCAGGCAAGTCTATACCCTCGGAGTTCTTGACTACTTAAATCTCAAGAAAGTCAAACCATTACCTATTACTCACATAAGTTTACTTTTATAGAGGGATGCTTTAAAATACTGATTTTGCTAAAATCAGAACTCAGAAAGAACATATAAGCTGGTCTTCAGATAACTCAGAGGTGCTAAACTTCATTGGATCAAGTAATTAGTTCTCAGCTGAAATGAAATAGAGAAAAGCTAGATAGATCTATATGCAGCCAGCTATATCTAAGGACACGTGAGAAAAAAACACTAAAATTCTGGTTTATTTTGGACATAGAAATCAATGGTAAGCATATTGAATTAATGTATCACATTGATACAAATATCCAAATATACTCTGTTTTTGTTTCCTTTTTTTCTTATTAGATGTTTTCTTTATTTACATGTCATACAATATCTTCTTTCCCAGGTTTCCCTCTGAAAAAAAGAAAAAAAATAAAATAAGAAAACAAAAACAAAAACAAACACCTGTTTCCTCCCCCCTCCCCTGCTCACAACCCCACCCTCTCCCTCTCCTGCTTACCGGTCCTGGCATTCCCCTTCACAGGCCCAAGGGCCTCTCCTCCCATTGATGACCAACTTGGCCATCCTCTGTTATACATATGCTGCTGGAGCCATGAGTCTCACCATGTGAGTACTCTTTAGTTGGTTTAGTCCCTGGGAGCTCTGAGGGTACTAGTTAGTTCATATTGTTCAGCTCCTTGGGTCCTTTCTCTAGCTCCTTCATTGGGGACCCTGTACTCGGTCCAATGGATGGCTGTGAGCCTCTACTTCTGTATTAGTCAGGTAATGTCAGAGCCTCTCAGGAGACAGCTATATCAGGCTCCTGTCATCCAGCACTTGCTGGCATCCACAATAGTGTCTGGTTTTGATGATTGAATATGGGAAAGATTCCCAGGAGGAGCAGTCTCTGGATTGTCCTTCCTTCAGTCTCTGCTCCATAGCTAATCTCTACAACTCCTTCCATGGTATACCCTGGATTTTTAAAATAAATTTTTCTGAGAAGCTTTATTAACGGTGGTTTATTAAGTATGATATATGCTGATTTGGCCTGAACAAGGACCCATACAAAGTTAAAACACTTTTCAGAAGAGCATCCTTGCCTGGAATGTCCTCCATGTCCTACGTTTTCTGATGCCATAGCTCTGGTTCCTATTATAATCAACTCTTTTGTGAGATTATATTTTTGTACACTTATACTCATCTAATCTTTTGTGAGACTTTTTTGTTTAGAATTTTAGAATTATTTTGTATACGATTGTTTGCAAGGATTTACGTTCTCCACAAGTTTGCCTGGTGTCTGCAGAAGTCAGAGAGCATTTGCACCCCTGAAATTGGAGTTTTAGACAACTGAGAGCTGCCATGTGGGTTCTTGGAATTGAACTCAGGTCCTACGTAATGACAAGAGGTCCTCATATACACTGAGTCATCTTTTCAGCTAAACTGTGAGATTTCACTACTAATATATCACTTGTAAGTTACCTAGCACCTAAGATATCTCTTGGCTATTTTTTGAAATGAAATGAATAAGTATCCTTGTGAGGCAGGAAATTTCTCTTTTTCAGGAAACTTCATGTGGCTTTGTTCAATTATTATTAATGAGTGTCAGTCCTGACTTTTAATGGCACAGTTAGAAATGACTCAATATCACTTTTGTGGTTTTCTTCTAAAAATGCAGGGCTTGAATCTAATAATAAGAAAATACTATACAAGCCCAAATTGGGGAACATTCTACAAAACAAATAGTCGGTATTCTTCAAAATGTCAAAGTTATAAAGTATTAAAAATATAAATGAATAGGAACTTTGAAAGTCATACAAATTAGAGAAGATTAAAGGTGTATGACTACTTAATGCATTGTGTAATTTGGCACTGGGATACACATAAGGAAGAATTCTTTCTTGTTATTAATTATCCAGGACACCAATGCTTATTCTATTTTCTCAGATATTCACTAAATATGTGCTGTCTTATGTGTGCTTGTGTTTGTAACCTTACTGATCTTTTGCATACATATTATCATTTCTTACCTTTATGTAGGGAGGGTTTAGTATGTGTGTGTGTATTTGTGAATCTCTGCTTATGTACTTGTATTTTGGTTATTGTTTTGTTTGTTTTGTTTTATTTTACTCTCATGTTTCTTTTATTTTACTATATGTTTTCTAAAGAGAGAGATAAAGAATGTATGGGGATTGATGTATTAGAGAATCAGGGAAAATCTTAGAGAGGGTTAGTAACAGTTTCCTGTGATCACATTATGTATAAAATTATCTTATATCAAAATATAATTATTAAATGACTACATTGTATAAAATATCAATTTCAATAAAGAGTAAGAGCTTGGATATTGTAATATAGTTTTATCGAAGAACTTAAAAGAAATGTTGATGGAAGGAAAGTAGGGATAGAGAGAATAAAAGAATTACAGACAAAAATCCTTAAAATGAATACCTTTTCAAATTCATTTATGAATAGAAATAAAGAACTAAAGTCAGAAAATCAAGTGTGTGGGTCTCCCTCTCTCTCCCCTCTCTCCATCTCTCTCTCTCTCTCTCTCTCTCTCTTGTGTGTGTGTGTGTGTGTGTGTGTGTGTGTACGCCACTAGAAAAAATTGATCATGTTAGGCTCTCCTGAATTGTCATTCAACTATGTTACAAGAAACAGTAATCTCAGAAAGCAAGTGAAATAAAAATGACTACTGAATTTAAAAGAACTGAATGGCAAGGTAAGCTGTGAAATTTTACCATGACTCAAGTCTGACTTATTGATGTTGTTGTTGATTTAGTTTAATGCTTTCAAATTGCCAGAGAATCCCAGGTGTGAGAAGGTAAGGGTCCCTTCCCCCAGCTGGTTCTATTTGGAAAAAAAAATGTCAATGGCCAAGCACGGAGACAAAAGCAGGACTTTAGATTTCCCAGGAAAGGGCAGAATTGCCATGCTGGAGAAACAAAAAGATCGGACTTTGGAAGTATAGAACAGAGAGACTGCCAACACATAAGAGATGAGGATAGTGGCCCTTGAGGGCTGTAGGCCTGGGTCCAAGGTGGCCAGGATGAAATATAGGTTTTAGTAAAGAAATAATTCAGGAATATCAAAAGAGAGAGTGTGTTAGCCATGTGGAGGTTTGGAAATGCCCAGCTATTGCACTGTTTAAGGCATATTAAATATAAGGCTGCATGTGTGTGTTTTGTCTTTCATTTGAGAATCCAAAGCATTGGGCTGGGTGTTGAGGAATCCACACTGCTGCCATTAGAGGGATCAAAGCAGATTATTCAACTACTGCAACAGCTATCATCATTTTAAATTCTGTAAGAACATTATAAAAATACAAGAAAATGATTCTGAATTTGATATCTCTACATATTTTCCAAAATAGTTAATTGTACACCCCAATTATTCTCTAAACATGTTCTTCTCAGCAAAAGAAATCAGAAGGTAACCCTCATTTACCATTTTTTATACCACCGTCTATGAAAATTGACCATATACTCAGTAACAAAGCAAGACTCAAAAGATACAAGGAAATTGAAATAACCCTTTGAATCTTATTGTATCACCTTAGATTGGAGCTGACTTCAACAACCACAGAAACAACAGAAATACTATATTCTCATGGAAGCTAAACAACTCTCTACTCAATGACCACCGTCTTAAAGAAGAAGTAAAGAAATTAAAGAAAATAAATGGAACTAGAAACTATCATCCTGAGTGAGGTAACCCAGACCTAAAAGGACATACATACATAGATGTACTCACTTATAGATGGATGTTAGTCATAAAGTACAGGATATTCACAATACAATTCACAGAACTAAAGATGCTAAATAAGAAAGAGGCCCCTGGTGCGGTGCTGGAATATCACTCAGAAGGGGAAATAATATTTTCATTGGAATTGGTTGGAGGGCGGAAAAGGGGGGTGGGAAGTAGAAGGAAGAGATCAGATGTAGTGAGTACACTTAGAGAGGAATGGGAGAGTGAATGGAAACAGGAGAGTGGGTATCTCTAGGATGTGCCAGAGACCTGAGATGGTGGAGACTTCAGAGAGTCAACGAGGGTGATTTTACTTGAAGCTCCTGGTAGTGACGGATAAGAAACCTGAAGTGGCCACCTTGTATAGCCAGGCAGGACTCTCATTGCAGGGATAACAACCACAAAAACTCTAAACTGAAACTTGTCCTGTCTACAGGAAGTGCAGGGATTGAATGACTGGCCCAGTTGTAGATCTATCCCATGAGCAAGAACCAATCCTTGACACTATTAATGATACTCTTATGCTTATAGACAGGAACCTGGCATAATTGTCCTCTAAGAGGATTCACCCTGTAGTTGACCAAAATAGATGCACAGACTTACAGCCAAACATTTTATTCAGTAAGTTTTGTGGAAGAGTTGGGAAAGGGATTGAGGAAGCCAGGGCATAGGGACTCCACAAGAAGAAGACCAGCAAAGGTAGGGATATGATAAGGATATAAAGTAAATAAATAAATAAAAAATGTTGATTAAGTGATCATGGAAATTTATTTTACTTAGAGTTGTGAAATCCCCCCAACAAGTACCACCTTCCATAGGCTGGTATGTTCCCTTTTACCAAATATTGAATTTTACTTATTCCAACAAACACCTTATTTAATAGATAAAATGAGATACCAAATCCACACAAACTCATTGATCATATACAGAGTATATTTTAGCAAATTTGCTTTATTCTATTTATTTGTTTGAAATTATACTATGATTATATAATTTCCTGAATTCCTTTCCCCTTCTAGACAGCCTCATATACCACTCCTATATTTATTTCAAATTAATTGCCTTAATTTCATAAATTGTTGATATATCTGTGAATATACATATATATTCCTAAATACATAAATGCAACCTGCTTAGGCTGTATAATGTTAGTGGTACATATGTTTTCAAGGCTGCTTAACACTTTACCTGAGCCTTTAGTCATAATAAATCAATAAAAGAAATGTTATGAAACTATGCTTCTGTCATTAGCTGTTTCTTGATGAACATATCCCCCTTGTACAGTTTCCTGTACAAAAAAAGAATGATTAGGAAGGGCCCTCTTCCCCTTGTCTTTCTGAGCAATCATAACCCAGACCACATAAATCTTGTGAGCATGTGACTGAAATCAAGAAGATAGAATTTCCCCCTTGGTTTTTTACTCATCAGTTTTTGCTAACATTTTCCACAGTACCTTCACCTTGACCAGAATCACTTTTTACCAAAAATTCAGAATTCTGAGATGGTGGAGACTTCAGAGAGTCAATGAGGGTGATTTCACTTGAAGCTCCTAGTAGTGACAAATAAGAAACCTGCAGTGGCCACCTCATGTAGCCAGGCAGGACTCTCAGTGTGGAGATAAATATAACCACTAATATCCATCTATAAGTGAGTACATCTATGTATGTCCTTTTAGGTCTGGGTTACCTCACTCAGGATGATAGTTTCTAGTTCCATTTATTTTCCTTAATTTCTTTATTTCTTCTTTAAGACAGTGGTCATTGAGTAGAGAGTTGTTTAGCTTCCATGAGAATATAGTATTTCTGTTGTTTCTGTGGTTGTTGAAGTCAGCTCTAATCCAAGGTGATACGATAAGATTCAAAGGGTTATTTCAATTTCCTTGTATCTTTTGAGTCTTGCTTTGTTACTGAGTATATGGTCAATTTTCATAGACGGTGGTATAAAAAATGGTAAATGAGGGTTACCTTCTGATTTCTTTTGCCGAGAAGAACATGTTTAGAGAATAATTGGGGTATACAATTAACTGTTTTGGAAAATATGTAGAGATATCAAATTCAGAATCATTATCACTTTTTGAAGTCACTGTCTTTTCTCCAGTGTTTACTACTGACTTTCTTCTACTCTATTCCAGTGATCAGTGTATCTGCTTTTATCCCAGCATCATGCATTTTGCTGCTGTTGTTACTGGTTTACTGTAGCTCTTGCAATATAATCTGAAATCAGGTGCCTCGATACTTTTAGCAATGTTTCTGCTTTCTAGGTGATTTTGGCTATTATCCTTTGTGTTTCTACATATTGTTTTTCAATTTCTTTGAAAAGGATTGTGTTGAAATTACTGTGTGTTGGATTGCTAACTAGGTCAGCCAATATGGGAATCAATGTAGATGTCCCTCCCTCCCCCTCAAAAAAACGAGAAATGGTTCTATTATATAATCTGATATACCACTCCGAAGAATATACCTAAGGAACTCTATCCAACTATAGGGAAACTTGCTCATCTATTCATTGCCTCTCTTCTCATAACAAATAGGGTATGAAAAAGTGTAATAACCGATCAATAGATGAGGGAATAATGAAAGTGTTGTACATATATACAGTGAAATATTATTCAGCTATAAAAATTGAATTATAAAATCTGCACGTGAATTGATGAAGCTGGAAATAGTCATTGTGAGTAAGGTAGCCCAGAAAAAGATCCAACATGTTCTCTTTCATAATTTCTAGATTTTGAGAATTTCAGAATTTCTAGATATGTATGTTTAAAAAAGGGTACCAAAGAAGTGAAGAAACTTGTACTATAAGGTAAGGAATTCAAAACAAAATAAGAAAAAAACCTCAAAACACAGTTATTATGAAGAGGGAATGGGTAAAACAAAATCCAGAAGTTTAATTGAGATTGGGTTGGGAGGAGAGGGTTGAGGATTGAGAATAGGGAGGACTAACTACCACTAAAGATTTCTGAAAACATACTTAGTTTCCTAACACATATGTATTTACATAAAATGAGTTTAAGTAGAGTTATCATATAACAGATAATGCCTGCTGATATACCACAGACTATCAACCAAAAAGACCTGTAAATTAGGCTTTTATTTCCTCGTATAAATCAATGAGAGCCTTACCCAGAGCATTTCTATCTAAACAATTCCTTGGCCTAAGCCTGGAAACTTCTAGCTTAGTACAATCTAATCTTTTGCAAGTCCAGATATTGAAGGCTTCAGCTTTCAGTCTCCATCTGCTATCCTGGGCCTCTGAGAATTAGTGCTGAATGAACTTGCTCTTTCTAGCTGGTTTTGTTTGTTTGTTTTTAATCTTTTATTTATTTACTTACTTACACTCCAGATTTTATTCCCTGCCCCCAGTCCACCCTCTGACTGTTGCATATCCCATACCTCCACCTTACCCCATGTCTCCAAGAGGATGTCACCACCACCCCCATTCCCTATCCCCATGCACTCAGACCTCTAAATTCCCTGGGGCCTTCAGTCTCTTGAGGATTAGGTGTATCTTCTCTGACTGAACCCGAACCAGCAGTCCTCTACTGTATATGTGTTGGAGGCCTCATATCAGCTGGTGTAGGCTGTCTGGTTGGTGGTCCAGTGTTGGAGATATCTCAGGGATCCAGGTTAATTGAGACAGGATCACCCTTCTCCTCAGCTTCTTCCAGCTTTCCCCTAATTCAACCACAGGGGTCAGCAGCTTCTGTCCATTGGTTGGGTACAAATATCTGCATCTGACACTTTCAGCTGCTTGTGGGATTTTTGGAGGGCAGTCTTGAAAGGTCTCTTTTTGTGAGCACTCCATAGCCACTTCTCCTTGAGCTGGATCTCACTTTGGGCGGGTCACTGGATCTTCTTTTCCTTAATCTCCTCTCCATTTCCATCCCTGAAATTCTTTCCTGCCCTACCTTGAATTCCTCTCCAAGCTAACTGATTCAAACTGGCTTTTTTTTTTTTTTTTCAGTTTCTGACTGAAAAGAAAACCTCTACTTGGAAAAACTGTCTCTGAATTCCACGAACTGAACTGCACAGTCTTTGTGAACTGAATTGAACTGAGTAGAACTACATGAACTCAAATGCACTCATCTGTATGCAACTGAACTACATGGAATGCAACTAAACTCAACTTCACCTCTCCCTGTAGTTCTATAGTCTCCTTTTTTTTCTGTCTGTTCTCATGACAGTTGGGCATATCCTATCCCTGACTCATTCTGTCACCTCTTTCTCTGATTCATCACTTTGTCTGCCACTCAGTTAGACATCATTGTTTGTTATTCAAGTATGGACCAAAGGTGTGTCTGTATTCCAGGCAGAGGGATTAAAGCTGTGTATTCCAACAAGATTGCACAGATCTAAAAGGTGTTTGAATGAATCCCTTGGCAGAACATCCATGTTGATGGATAAAATGTACATACAAAGAGCAGATGTGGGTTGCCTATCTTCTAATTTAAAGCTATTGTGGTCCCTTCAAATAGTACCTATGATTGCCTTGGTTCTTGTACTTTGTGTTGCCCATTGTCCAGTACTAGTGCTTGACAATTAGACCATATGTCAGAAGATGCCACATATTTGAATCAGAGTACAAGAGGAAATTAAGGCTGTACTGAACTGGGGCTTTATCCACACTGATTATGTTTTCATGTGCTCAAAGCTGCTATGAATGGGGAAAATGATCGAAAGTGTGTGTCGAAAAGAAATGATCCTAACAACATGAAGAAATAGAAATTAACCTAAAGCATCCAAACTAACCAAAAATGTTCAACAAGCTCAAGAAAACGATGCTTGAACAAATGTCAAAAATGCACTAGAAAATGTTTTTAAAATTTGAAACTAATTTTAGAACCAAGAAACGAAATATCTGAAGTGAAAAAAATTATGGGAGAGTTTCAAATCAGATTTAAGATCTAGGAAGGAGGACAAACAAATACAAAAACAAATCCTTGAAGTTATCTAGTCATAGGCGCAAAGAGAAAAATGTTGATAAGTACCACCAAATATTAAATATAGGTGTTATGGACATGTTTGAAGATTAGAAGTTAGAAAAACACTGCAGAAAATATGGCTCAGACCTCAAAACCTAGGGAAAGTTGTAAACATCCAGTATTGTGAAATTGAATGAGCTACATAAACTAAGTAATGGTAGGGAATACAGACGCTGTAATCAAATTACCAAAATAAAAATGGACGGTGGTAACTTTGAAAGCTACAAACAAGTATTAATTTTTCACATCCAGTAGAACTGTTATAAGAACATCAACAGAATTTTCAGCCAGTTAGGGAAGGCAAAGAGAATGAGGTAATATGATCAAATTACTAAGAATAATAAAACATATCAAAGTGAATATCTTATTGGTCAAAACTGTTCTTCAAATTTGAAGGGTAGAGTTTTTTCTTAGTACACAGAACGTCAGAGAGCTATTTGAAGTTAGACTCAACTTAAAAGAAGCACTAACAAATACAGAATACTTAACAGTTATGGTGGCACATATATAAGCTTAATAATGGGTAGAGATAAAATACAAGATTATTATATAAATAACTGTGAATGAACGTTAGTGGAGATAGGAAAAACCATGTAGTATGTGAAGTCCATGACACAAAGAATAAAGGGTAGACCATAAAAGTGTAAAAATGGGTTTGTGATTAAACTTAACTTGTCAGCTTAAGGCAGGTTATTTTTCTCATTATTATACTGGCTATCTTTATGGTAATCAGAAATCAAACAAATAATACTCAAAAAAGGAAGTAAAATGGAATCAACACATATCTCTTGAAAATATAAGACAAAATGGAATAAGTTAAAAGGTAAAATAACTGTATGGAAAGCAAAAAAATAGAAGGAATTTCTTAGAGGTTGTATTTTTTTCTTGTTTATTTATTTATTTTTTTTTGATATTTTCTTTATTTACATGTAACTTTCTCCATTCCAGGTTTCCCCTCCAAAAAACAA